>NC_091196.1:34021499-34041499 GCF_040958095.1 Procambarus clarkii | reverse complement strand
TGAATGTCAAATATCTCTTCCTCCTTCCTGGTAAATATCAAATCTAGCATGGAGGGAACGTCCCCTTCCCTCATCCTCGTAGCTTGTTTAACATGTTGATACAAGAATGTTTCCAGGATGAGGTCTACAAATTTACAGGTCCAAAAATCTTCTGTTTTAGCTTCATATGCTTCCCAGTCTATGGATTTCAAGTTGAAGTCACCGACTATCAACAGTCGTGATCTATCGTTATCCGCTCTCGCTATAATCTCTCTCATTATTGTTATAAGACCTTCACGTTTACTATCTAGCTCCTCCTTTGACCATGTGCTGCTTGGCGGTGGACTATATGCATTTATCATTATTAGTTTATCATCCTCATAGCAGATCTCTAGTGCTATTATGTCAACTTCTTGTGGATTGGCAGTCATTATTTCCTTCACCTTTAGGTGTTCTTTTACCAGCACAGCAACGCCACCGCCTTTCCTAATTTTTCTGTCCCGTCTCCAAATTGAGTAGCCCCTTGGGAATATGACCTCATTTAAAATTACATCTTCAAGTTTTGTCTCCGTGAGTGCAACAATGTCTGGTGTCTGCAGCTGTATTACATCACTTAACTCCAGTATCTTCGATCTCACTCCATCTATGTTGGTGTATGCAATCTTCAGGAACTTGTTCCCCCTCTCCTTATTCTTCACTCCCCCTCTCTCTATTGATTTTGTTGGTTTGCCTTTATGTACCACTTTACTGGTTTGCCTACCCCTATCACTTTGTAGAAAAAAGAATTTATTTCTTCTTCATTCCTGCTCTCATTTAAATGTTTTGCCTCGGCGAGGTTCAGTTTCAGCTTCTCTCTATCTTCTTTTGAAAGATCTCGTCTTAACGACCACCCTTTCCCATCCTCATCCCTTTGCAATTTTCTAGCATTCCTTAGTACTTCTTCCATCTGTTTGGCACCGTTTAGGGTGATCCTCAAAGGTCGATCTTTCCCTTTTACGTACCTGCCTATTCTCCTGTAGTCGCACACATTCTCTCTGTTTGTAAGACCTTCCACGAGGCCAACAATTTTATCTACTACTTTAGCTTCTTCTACAGCTCTTTCTGACATAGATGTTATCGCCTTTTCTTTGCAGCCAAAAATGATCAGGGACTTACTCCGATCAACTGTGTTTTGCACCAACTTCGGGTTAGATGCCAATTCTTTCCTCACTTCTAGCCTAATGTTTGTTTTATCTTGGTTGCTGCAGTGTTTGACTTCCTTTACTGCTTCTTCTATTTTTTCCTTCTCCTTGGCCACTTGTGCATAAGTGAGTTGCATATCTTTCTTGCACTGTTCTATTCCCTGTGTAACTTCCTCCATCTGTGCTGACAAAAGCTGTTTCTCCTGTTGAATTTCCTTGCCTAACCTATTGTAGTCATTTATGTTTAAATTTACTTTAACTTCTTCCAAAGCTATTTTTAAGAGTTTATTTTCTTCTTCCATGGCTTTGCAATTTGTTTCCAATTGATTCTTATCCTTGCGCAAGTCTTTCACTAAACCCTCAAGACATAAAACTTTGCTATTCAAATGGTCATTACTTTCTTTCAATTTACTAATTATTTCTACATGAGAGTTCACTATAGTATCTAAATTTACCAACTTGTTATGTAGACTACTAATATCAATGCTTTCTTCATTGAATCCCTCAAAATCAAGCTCTGTTTTGTTTTTCCCCTTGCCAGTGGCCATCTTGAATGTTCTTCTCTGCACTGTAAACACTAGGGCAACTTTTTCTCATCCGAGTGTGGGGGTGGGTTAGTGCGAGAGGGTACAGAGAGAGGTTGTGTGTGTGTGCGTGTGTGCGTGTGTGTAATTACCTAAGTGTAATTACCTAAGTGTAGTTACAGGATGAGAGCTACGCTCGTGGTGTCCCGTCTTCCCAGCATTCTTTGTCATATAACGCTTTGAAACTACTGACGGTCTTGGCCTCCACCACCTTCTCACTTAACTTGTTCCAACCGTCTACCACTCTATTTGCGAAGGTGAATTTTCTTATATTTCTTCGGCATCTGTGTTTAGCTAGTTTAAATCTATGGCCTCTTGTTCTTGAAGTTCCAGGTCTCAGGAAGTCTTCCCTGTCGATTTTATCAATTCCTGTTACTATTTTGTACGTAGTGATCATATCACCTCTTTTTCTTCTGTCTTCTAGTTTTGGCATATTTAATGCTTCTAACCTCTCCTCGTAGCTCTTGCCCTTCAGTTCTGGGAGCCACTTAGTAGCATGTCTTTGCACCTTTTCCAGTTTGTTGATGTGCTTCTTAAGATATGGGCACCACACAACAGCTGCATATTCTAGCTTTGGCATAACAAAAGTCATGAACAATTTCTTTAGTATATCGCCATCCATGTATTTAAATGCAATTCTGAAGTTAGAAAGCATTGCATAGGCTCCTTGCACAATATTCTTAATGTGGTCCTCAGGTGATAGTTTTCTATCTAGAACCACTCCTAGATCTCTTTCTTTATCAGAATTCTTTAAAGATTTCTCACATAATATATAGGTTGTGTGGGGTCTATGTTCTCCTATTCCACATTCCATAACATGACATTTATTAACATTAAATTCCATTTGCCAAGTGGTGCTCCATATACTTATTTTGTCCAGGTCTTCTTGAAGGGCATGACAATCATCTAAATTTCTTATCCTTCCTATTATCTTAGCATCATCAGCAAACATGTTCATATAATTCTGTATACCAACTGGTAGATCATTTATGTACACAATAAACATCACTGGTGCAAGAACTGAACCCTGTGGTACTCCACTTGTGACATTTCTCCATTCCGATACATTGCCTCTGATTACTGCCCTCATTTTTCTATCAGTCAGAAAATTTTTCATCCATGATAGAAGCTTACCTGTCACCCCTCCAATATTTTCCAGTTTCCAGAACAACCTCTTATGTGGAACTCTGTCGAAAGCCTTTTTTAGGTCCAGATAGATGCAGTCAACCCAGCCATCTCTTTCCTGTAATATCTCTGTGGCCCGATCATAGAAACTGAGTAAATTCGATACACAGGATCTTCCTGATCGAAAACCATACTGTCTGTCTGATATTATATCATTTCTCTCCAGGTGTTCTACCCATTTAGTTTTGATTAGCTTTTCCAATACTTTCACTATTACACTTGTCAATGATACAGGTCTATAATTGAGGGGGTCTTCCCTGCTGCCACTTTTGTAGATTGGAACTATGTTAGCCTGTTTCCACACGTCTGCTACGATTCCTGTACACAGGGATGCCTGAAAGATCAGGTGAAGTGGAATGCTGAGCTCAGATGCACATTCTCTCAGAACCCATGGTGAAACGCCATCTGGGCCAGCTGCTTTGTTCCTCCCGAGTTCCTTTAGCATATTTTCCACTTCATCTCTAGACACCTCTATCCGCTCTATGTTGTTCTCTGGAATTCTTATTGTGTCTGGTTCTCTGAAGATTTCATTTTGTACAAACACACTTTGGAACTTTTCATTTAATGTTTCACACATTTCCTTTTCATTTTCCGTGAATCTGTTTCCCATTTCCAACCTCTGGATATTATCCTTTACCTGCAATTTGTTGTTTATGAATTTGTAGAATAGGCCCGGTTCTGTTTTACATTTATCTGCTATCCCTTTTTCAAAATTTCTTTCTGCCTCTCTCCTTACTGCTGTATAATTGTTTCTCGCATCTTTGTATCGCTGGTATGTTTGGGGGTTTGGCCTCTTCCTATACTGATTCCATTTTTGTGTCTTTTGGTCTCTTGCCCTCTCACAATTTCTGTCGAACCAATCCTGTTTTCTGGTCCTGCATCTCTGTTTTGGTATGAATGTTTGTGTGCCTTCCTCGTATAGTTTTAAAAATTTGGCATACATTTCATTTACTTCCCTGCCTAGCAACAATTCTGTCCAATTACACTCATTAAAAAAATTTCGAAGTTCCCCATAGTTGCCTCTCTTTAAATCGAGTTTATCAACTGTTTCAATGTCCCCATTTTCTTCTAGATGATATCTTAAAGCATATTTAATGTCTAACAGGACGTGATCACTCTTTCCCAAGGGAGGAAGGTACTGGATGTCAAAAATCTCTTCTTCTTTCCTGGTGAATACTAGATCCAGTACTGACGGTACATCTCCTTCCCTCATTCTTGTGGCTTGCTTTATGTGTTGATACAAGAATGTCTCCAGAATGAGGTTCACAAATCTGCATGTCCAAAAGTCCTCCGTTCTTGCTTCATAGGCCTCCCAGTCTATTGCTCTAAAGTTGAAGTCCCCCAGTATCAACAGTCGTGATTTATCTTTATCTGCTTGTACAATAATATCTCTCATGACCATTATGAGGCCCTCTCGTTTGTCATCCAGTTCTTCCTTTGTCCACGTGTTGCTTGCTGGTGGGCTGTAGGTATTTACAATTATCAGGTTATCATCCTGATTCCAGACCTGCAATGCCATTATGTCAATATCTCGAGGGTTTTCAAATATTAACTCTTTTACCTTCAGGTGTTTTTTCACCAGTACAGCCACTCCTCCTCCCTTCCTAGTTTTCCTGTCACGTCTCCAAACTGAGTAGCCTCTTGGGAATATGACTTCATTTATTATATTTCCTTCAAGTTTCGTTTCTGATAATGCAACAATATCTGGGACCCTAAGCTGGATTATATCTTGCAACTCCAAAGTTTTTGACCTCACTCCATCTATGTTGGTATATACAATTTTCAGGAACATGTTCCCTTTTCCTTTGCTCTTTACTCCCCCTTCCACTACTGATCTTGTTGCTTTGTTTTTATGTACCATTTCACAAGCTTTCCAGTCCCTGTCACTTTGTAAAAAAAAGAATTTCTGTCTTCTTCATTTCTATCCCCATTTAGACGTTTTGCCTCAATTAAGTTCATTTTCAGCTTTTCTCTGTCTTCCTTGGAGAGGTCTTGTCTTATTGACCAAAATTTGCCAGCCTCATCACTCTGCAGTTTCCTGGCATTTCTTAGCACTTCCATCATGTTTTTCACACCATTAAACGTCACCCTTAAGGGGCGGTTCTTTTCTTTCTCATATTTTCCTATTCTTCTAAAATCACTGACATTTTCCTTTGAGCCTTCTCCTAAACCTACTATTTTCTCTATGATTTTCATCTCTTCTGCCGCTCGGTCCACCCTAGATGAAATTTCCTTCTCTAAACTTCGTGTGTGTGTGTGCGCGCGTGCGTGCGTGTGTGTGTGTGTGTGTAATTACCTAAGTGTAATTACCTAAGTGTAGTTACAGGATGAGAGCTACGCTCGTGGTGTCCCGTCTTCCCAGCACTCTTTGTCATATAACGCTTTGAAACTACTGACGGTCTTGGCCTCCACCACCTTCTCACTTAACTTGTTCCAACCGTCTACCACTCTATTTGCGAAGGTGAATTTTCTTATATTTCTTCGGCATCTGTGTTTAGCTAGTTTAAATCTATGGCCTCTTGTTCTTGAAGTTCCAGGTCTCAGGAAGTCTTCCCTGTTGATTTTATCAATTCCTGTTACTATTTTGTACGTAGTGATCATATCACCTCTTTTTCTTCTGTCTTCTAGTTTTGGCATATTTAATGCTTCTAACCTCTCCTCGTAGCTCTTGCCCTTCAGTTCTGGGAGCCACTTAGTAGCATGTCTTTGCACCTTTTCCAGTTTGTTGATGTGCTTCTTAAGATATGGGCACCACACAACAGCTGCATATTCTAGCTTTGGCCTAACAAAAGTCATGAACAATTTCTTTAGTATATCGCCATCCATGTATTTAAATGCAATTCTGAAGTTAGAAAGCATTGCATAGGCTCCTTGCACAATATTCTTAATGTGGTCCTCAGGTGATAGTTTTCTATCTAGAACCACTCCTAGATCTCTTTCTTTATCAGAATTCTTTAAAGATTTCTCACATAATATATAGGTTGTGTGGGGTCTATGTTCTCCTATTCCACATTCCATAACATGACATTTATTAACATTAAATTCCATTTGCCAAGTGGTGCTCCATATACTTATTTTGTCCAGGTCTTCTTGAAGGACATGACAATCATCTAAATTTCTTATCCTTCCTATTATCTTAGCATCATCAGCAAACATGTTCATATAATTCTGTATACCAACTGGTAGATCATTTATGTACACAATAAACATCACTGGTGCAAGAACTGAACCCTGTGGTACTCCACTTGTGACATTTCTCCATTCCGATACATTGCCTCTGATTACTGCCCTCATTTTTCTATCAGTCAGAAAATTTTTCATCCATGATAGAAGCTTACCTGTCACCCCTCCAATATTTTCCAGTTTCCAGAACAACCTCTTATGTGGAACTCTGTCGAAAGCCTTTTTTAGGTCCAGATAGATGCAGTCAACCCAGCCATCTCTTTCCTGTAATATCTCTGTGGCCCGATCATAGAAACTGAGTAAATTCGATACACAGGATCTTCCTGATCGAAAACCATACTGTCTGTCTGATATTATATCATTTCTCTCCAGGTGTTCTACCCATTTAGTTTTGATTAGCTTTTCCAATACTTTCACTATTACACTTGTCAATGATACAGGTCTATAATTGAGGGGGTCTTCCCTGCTGCCACTTTTGTAGATTGGAACTATGTTAGCCTGTTTCCACACGTCTGCTACGATTCCTGTACACAGGGATGCCTGAAAGATCAGGTGAAGTGGAATGCTGAGCTCAGATGCACATTCTCTCAGAACCCATGGTGAAACGCCATCTGGGCCAGCTGCTTTGTTCCTCCCGAGCTCCTTTAGCATATTTTCCACTTCATCTCTAGACACCTCTATCCGCTCTATGTTGTTCTCTGGAATTCTTATTGTGTCTGGTTCTCTGAAGATTTCATTTTGTACAAACACACTTTGGAACTTTTCATTTAATGTTTCACACATTTCCTTTTCATTTTCCGTGAATCCGTGCGTGTGCGTGTGTGTGTGTGTGTGTGTGCGCGTGCGTGTGTGTGTGTGTGTGTGTGTGTGTGTGTGTGTGTGTGTGTGTGTGTGTGTGTGTGTTTGTATGTGTTTGTATGTGTGTGTGTGTGTGTGTGTGTGTGTGTGTGTGTGTGTGTGTGTGTGTGTGTGTTGAGTGCGGGGGTGTTTGTGTATAGGGGGAGGGGTAGGGGGGTGTCTTGGGGTACTGTAAGGCGTGGGAACGTGAGGGGTGAGGGTGGGTGAGTGAGGGTGTGCGGTCACCAGTGTGTGCGTGCGTGCATGTGTGTGTGTTTACACTGGCTTGTTGTGGTGAGGAGGAGGGGGGGGGGGGTAGGTCTAGCCAGTGGCGGTGTAATGTCACACACAGGTGTGAGAAGCTGGTACCAAGCTGAGGCTCTTGAGCTACTTTTTCGTATTTTAATTACTTATGTTCAAAGCTAATTACTATATAAAAAAAAACACTGTACACCTTATATGACTGACTTTGAGAGGCACTCACCTCCGAGTAAGCATCCCACAGCACAATTAGGTGATTTATGAAGCGATGTCCGATATTGTTGTTGACGTCCCCGCCAGAGGTCCTCCCACGTCGTGGTCCAAAACTCTTCCCTTCGCGGCCTCTGGTGCCACCGTCTTGCCACAATCTCGTTCTTTTTCAATTTTTTTTCTTATCAAACGTTATAAGAATTCACTATGTTGCGTTATCACTGCGTTGCTGTACCTTTCATATGACCAAAAACTATGTTTTGGGCTCACTGGTACGTAAATATCCCGAGAATATTGGAGTAATTCGCGGACTGCACGTCCTACCCTTGTTCACTGATCGCCGTCCTACTCCCTATCCATCAGTCAGTGTCCATCAGTCAGGAAGATATTCTTGAAAATATCAATGAACAACAGACACCATGGATGGTGGCTAACACTGTTCATCTATGGCTACTTGTATCAGATGCATCATCACTGAACACAGAAAACGATTCATCTATGTATCATCTATATAAATTCGAGATGGCAAGGGTGGGGCTCAGAGCTACAACTGGATACGCTCGCTGTATCATTGGCATCTGACCATTGTTATAAGCCCTTATTGCGCCTAGCTTCACCAATGTTATGACCCTTATGTTCTTCAAACAATAGGGTCTGAATTGCACCGACTGAGCGCAGTCTTTCAACACCGTGTGGGACAGGTGTTTGAGAGCCAGAGGTGCGTGTGCCACAAATGGTTGCTCACACAGTACTAACCCAGCCAGCAGCCCTTGTCTTTCATATTCGTTATAGCAAAAGGTTCGTTCAGTGTTTGTTGGGTAGGCTGCTCCATTATGACAATATGTTCTTTGTTTCAAATGTGTTCCATTTGTTTTGTATTTGTCACTTACGTCTCAATAATGGAGCAGCCTACCTGACAAACACTGAACGAACCTTTATGGCATTTGTCCATTTTTCAAATTGTTTCAACAGTTCTTTTTTTTTGTTTTTTTTTTTTATTTAAGAAACATGGAGCAGCCGACCTGTAGACCACCGAACGAACTTTTTTGACATTTGTACTGGTTTTCAAAATTCTTCATTTTTTTTATTATTTGCGTTTTTTGTATGTAAGAAACATGGAGCAGCCTACCTGCCAACCACCGAATGAACCCTTTTGCTATAAGACAAATGAAAAATAAATATTGAACACATTTGAAGAAAGGAAAATGTCATAATGGTTTATTCAGTGTATGTAAGGTAGGCTTCTCCATTATTGAGACATAAATGACAAATACAAAACAAATGGAACACATTTGAAACAAAGAAAGATTGTTATAATGGAGCAGCCTATCTGTCGAACACCGAACGAACCTTTTTGACATTTGTTGTATATCAGACATTTCATTTCTTTTTTCCTACAAAAACGTCAATGCTTTGCAACATCTCAGCAGTCACCCATTTATATTCCAGCATCATTAGCATCTTTAAACAAGAACAACATAATTTATGTGCATCGTCGGAGGCGTCTAAGAATGTGCAAGAAGCAGCGCGACCCCACCATGTGGTGTTGACGTTACTCAAACCAGTGTTCGTCATACGGGACGATTTGACTCCGATCGGGCCGTTCGTTACCCAAAATGTTCGTCTTTTGGGGCGATTGTTATGCGAGGTACCACTGTATTTGCTTTCATTTAAGATATGTTTTCCTTGAAATGTGTTTACATTATCGTCTACATCTGTCTTTATTATGAAATAAAGATCTTTGACGTTACTTTGCATATATATACATTAATTATAAAATTGATTGGCTTGTGTACAGGCCTTCACACTCCCTGAGCGAGCCATCAAGTAACTATAAAAAGGCATATATCTTCACTTTCACTTCAGTTATATTTATACCAAAGTATTAACATGCAGCTTATATGTCTTTCTGATGACATAAAAAACTTCGTTTTTTACAATATCTAGATTCAATTAACATTGATCTTCAAAAGGTCGTAGTTCCCATCGAAAGGGAGAGCATCGGCCAAGAAGCCTTGTTTAATATATGAATATTTTTCCTCTCTAATAAGGTATAATCTCTGTGATGCATTAATACAAACTATTTTATCTCTGCCTTTCTGATAACATATACAAATATAATCTTTATTTGTGAATATTTGTTAATTAAGCAATATATCAGAGAGCGTGTAGGGTTCGGTGTTCTATGAACGAAAAGGACATGAGTAGTTTAAATAGCGAATGCATACCAACGAATAACGCTAGTATCTATATAACAAATTTATTGTCACGTGGAATTGATTTAACTTCCAGACACATTTTTTTAATAAATATTAAATATTTTGTTGCTGTTTATGAAAAATATTATTATAAATACACATTCTACTTGTTAATATCACCAATTAAATTTGCGACAATTTGAGGCATGAAATGCGACGACTGGATCACTGTGTACAGGAGGCTGATATGGCAGCAAACACTCTCCAGGCAACCATATATCTTGGATAAATCGCTCCACAAAAGTGTCGCTTGGACCGTCGATTTCCTATGGCATCACCTCTCACATATTTACGTCTAATTTCGTTATGAAATTAGATTATTTCAGAGTAAAAATAGGTTTGATCATGTTCTACGTGTAGCACCAACATTATAGTAAGTAAATATACCATATTTCTTCATTACTTACGTAATGCTAGGAGGATTTGGGTACTTTTGGGCCGATTTGGGTAATTCTATGGACCCGCTGCTATTGGCCCATACGTGGCACCTGCTATTGGCCCTATACGTGGCACCTGTTATTGGCCCATACGAGGCAGCTGCTATTGGCCCATACGAGGCAGCTGCTATTGGCCCATACAAGCTATTTTGGTGAGGGAGGTGACGTCGTATTTGTAGCGTCGTCTGCTGTGTGATTTCTCATGCAGTGTATGATGGCCACTGTACTGTTTGGACACAGTACCGGCTTACTTGCATAGTTCTAGTAAATAAAACATGTAGATAAGTATATATAACATGTGTAGTGTAATAAAAACAATAACAGTATGGTGAGAGGAGCAATGTTGGCGAGTAAGATGTTGGAGTGAGGGAGGGACTGTGTGGGGGACTGGTCAAGTCGTCTACTGCAATTTCGGATACCGGGCTAGAAACAACTTCGTTTACTGAGAAGTTTGTACATACAAACCATTCCGTTCGTATATGCACTGGTTTGTGTTCGCTGTTGTTCTCGTCTGAATAAATACGTGGCTAATACCAACAACTGAACCATGTGAGGTCAGCAGACACTGACCAGGTCTACCAACTCCCTCTGATTGTAAGGTGTGAAATAATACTATAGTGTATTTTTCAATCGCGCTGCCAATTATTTGATTTAAACCCACACTCTCAAGAAAACGTGTACATCACAAAACCTATATATATAATGTAGGTATATATTAGTTAGTCTTCATACATTTAAAACTTTCTAAGCAAATTGTCAGGTCGCTAAACTAAATGCTACCAATTCTCTTGGTCTGTTCTGTTAAAATGAACCTTCCCCTCTCTCTCTCTCTCTCTCTCTCTCTCTCTCTCTGACACACACACACATACAGCCTATGCCACGCTTTCTAACTTCAGAATTGGTTTTAAATACGTGGATTTCGATATACTAAAGAAATTGTTCACGACTTTTGTTAGGCCAAAGCTAGAATATGCAGCGGTTGTGTGGTGCCCATATCTTAAAAAGCACATCAACAAACTGGAAAAGGTGCAAAGACATGCTACTAAGTGGCTCCCAGAACTAAAGGGCAAGAGCTACGAGGAGAGGTTAGAGGCATTAAATATGCCAAATCTAGAAGACAAGAAAAAGAGGTGATATGATCACTACATACAAAATAGTAACAGGAATTGATAAAATCGATAGGGAAGATTTCCTGAGACCTGGAACTTTAAGAACAAGAGGTCATAGATTTAAACTAGCTAAACACAGATGCCGAAGAAATATCAGAAAATTCACTTTCGCAAACAGAGTGGTAGACGGTTGGAACAAGTTAAGTGAGAAGGTGGTGGAGGTCAAGACTGTCAGTAGTTTCAAAGCGTTATATGACAAAAAGTGCTGGGAAGACGGGACACCACGAGCGTAGCTCTCATCCTGTAACTACACTTAGGTAATTACACACACACACACACACACACACATTCTTGTATCAACATGTTAAACAAGCTACGAGGATGAGGGAAGGGGACGTTCCCTCCATGCTAGATTTGATATTTACCAGGAAGGAGGAAGAGATATTTGACATTCAGTACCTTCCTCCCTTGGGTAAAAGTGACCATGTCTTTTTGGGAATAAAATATGCAATGCGTTATAAGCTGGAAGAAAATAAGGAGGTTGAAGCAGTTAAAAAACCAGACTTCAGGAGAGGACATTATGGTGACCTTAGACATTTTTTTAGTGAGTATAATTGGACAGACTTGATGCTAGGCAAGGAAGTGAATGAGATGTATGTCAAGTTTTGTGAAATATATGATAAAGGCACAAAAAAATTTATACCAAAACAGAGATGCAGAACTAGGAAACAGGATTGGTTCAATAGAAATTGCGAGAGGGCAAGACACCAAAAGACACAAAAATGGAATCAATATAGGAAGAGGCCAAACCCCAAACATACCAGCGATACAAAGATGCGAGAAACAACTACACGGCAGTGAGGAGAGAGAGGCAGAAAGAAATTTTGAAAAAGGGATTGCAGACAAATGTAAAACAGAACCAGGTCTATTCTATAAATTCATAAACAACAAATTGCAGGTAAAGGATAATATTCAGAGGTTGAAAATGGGAAATAGATTCACGGAAATTGAAAAGGAAATTTGTGAAACACTAAACGAAAAGTTCCAAAGTGTGTTTGTACAAAATGAAATCTTTAGGGAACCAGATACAATAAGAATTCCAGAGAACAACATATAGCACATAGAGGTGTCTAGAGACGAAGTGGAAAAAATGCTCAAGGAGCTCGGTAAGAACAAAGCAGCTGGCCCAGATGGCGTTTCACCATGGGTTCTGAGAGAATGTGCATCTGAGCTCAGCATTCCACTTCACCTGATCTTTCAGGCATCCCTGTGTACAGGAATCGTAGCAGACGTGTGGAAACAGGCTAACATAGTTCTAATCTACAAAAGTGGTAGCAGCGAAGACCCCCTCAATTATAGACCTGTATCATTGACAAGTGTAATAGTGTATTGACAAGTGTAAATGTATTGGAAAAAATAATCAAAACTAAATGGGTAGAACACCTAGAGAGAAATGATATAATATCAGACAGACAGTATGGTTTTCGATCTGGAAGATCCTGTGTATCGAATTTACTCAGTTTCTATGATCGAGCCACAGAGATATTACAGGAAAGAGATGGTTGGGTTGACTGCATCTATCTGGACCTAAAAAAGGCTTTCGACAGAGTTCCACATAAGAGGTTGTTCTGGAAACTGGAAAATATTGGAGGGGTGACAGGTAAGCTTCTATCATGGATGAAAAATTTTCTGACTGATAGAAAAATGAGGGCAGTAATCAGAGGCAATGTATCGGAATGGAGAAATGTCACAAGTGGAGTACCACAGGGTTCAGTTCTTGCACCAGTGATGTTTATTGTGTACATAAATGATCTACCAGTTGGTATACAGAATTATATGAACATGTTTGCTGATGATGCTAAGATAATAGGAAGGATAAGAAATTTAGATGATTGTCATGCCCTTCAAGAAGACCTGGACAAAATAAGTAGATGGAGTACCACTTGGCAAATGGAATTTAATGTTAATAAATGTCATGTTATGGAATGTGGAATAGGAGAACATAGATCTGTTACGGCCCTCTAGGGTCGCAACTGGGTTCTTACTCTGATGTTGTTAGAGGAAGGGTATCCGGCCCCAAGCCAGTAGTGGCTTTCAAGGGATGTGATCTGTAACGCAAGTAAATTAAAGAGGGAAGGGAAATAAAGTCAAAACTTAATAATATAATTATCACCGTCACCAATAAATAAGATATAAACAATTACACGGGGGGGGGGGGTATAAACACTATAGTACACGAAGTAGTCTTCCTCTGAAGACCCTGGACGTTCACGGTGCCAAGCTCTTGGTGCTCTCGTGGCCTCACGACGAATCCTTCGAGAATCTTGAGTCTACCCCGGCCACAGGCCAGCCAAAACACAGTTCCACTGGGGGCACCGTCGTGGAGGCCGTCAACCACAAGTCCAGCAGATAGCTGGCAGGTTCCAAATCAGCGACGCTGGTTAGGCCACTCCACGAGCGATACTAGGGTCGCGCCCTAGTCAGGAGCCTCGTGTGATACCACAGATCACGCTCCTTTCCACAACACCCCAGTGGTTAAGCGTCTCCACCAGTCAGTCCCGGGTATGACAATCCTTCAACTGCCGCTTCACAGGCAGGGTAACACCACAGTGTTCATCCGGGGGGCGACTCACAGCTGCTGCAGCAAACACTTGGTGACGAGACGGCTGCCTTGGGTAGACTGACTCAACTTCCCTTACAGCAGTCCCAGGTCGACTCTGTAAGCAGACACGTTATCAATAACAGGGACACACTAAAGCACCTCACTTACAGGCTTAGACACAAACGCCCACCTATCCACTCCCTAGATGGCGTTGCTGTCTGAGCTCCACCTCACCAGAGGTCAGCAGCGGCTGTGTTGTGAGCTGAACAGGACTGGAAACTGGCCCTGGTGGCCAGTACACCTTGTCCTCACCAAGTGTCGTCGTCCATTTGGAGGGGGTTTCGGGAGCTGACCCACAGATGGCGTGGTCGTCACTGCTCCAGGCTCGGACGCTGGATTCGGGTCCGTAACAAGACCCCACACAACCTATATATTATGTGAGAAATCTTTAAAGAATTCTGATAAAGAAAGAGATCTAGGGGTGGTTCTAGATAGAAAACTATCACCTGAGGACCACATAAAGAATATTGTGCAAGGAGCCTATGCTATGCTTTCTAACTTCAGAATTGCATTTAAATACATGGATGGCGATATACTAAAGAAATTGTTCATGACTTTTGTTAGGCCAAAGCTAGAATATGCAGCTGTTGTGTGGTGCCCATATCTTAAGAAGCACATCAACAAACTGGAAAAGGTGCAAAGACATGCTACTAAGTGGCTCCCAGAACTGAAGGGCAAGAGCTACGAGGAGAGGTTGGAAGCATTAAACATGCCAAAACTAGAAGACAGAAGAAAAAGAGGTGATATGATCACTACATACAAAATAGTAACAGGAAGTGATAAAATCGACAGGGAAGATTTCCTGAGACCTGGCACTTCAAGAACAAGAGGTCATAGATTTAAACTAGCTAAACACAGATGCCGAAGAAATATAAGAAAATTCACCTTCGCAAATAGAGTGGTAGACGGTTGGAACAAGTTAAGTGAGAAGGTGGTGGAGGCCAAGACCGTCAGTAGTTTCAAAGCGTTATATGACAAAGAGTGCTGGGAAGACGGGACACCACGAGCGTAGCTCTCATCCTGTAACTACACTTAGGTAATTACACTTAGGTAATTACACACACACACACACACACACACCAACACTTGCAACACTTGCAGGTCAACACTTTCAGCAGAGGAGCTCCAGCATATTTCAACAATCCTAAGTATTGTAGTACAGGTTGATGGTAGTGAGTGGTGTCCCAGAGAACACAAAGGTATAGTACTCTTGAAAAATAGGTGAGATAACAGGAAAGTGCTAAGGGAAGTGAAAAATCGGATGAAAAAAAGTTGCCCTAGTGTTTCCAGTGCAGAGAAGAACATTCAAGATGGCCACTGGCAAGGGGAAAAACAAAACAGACCTTGATTTTGAGGGATTCAATGAAGAAATCATTGATATTAGCAGTCTACATAACAAGTTAGTAAATTTAAATACTATAGTGAACTCTCATGTAGAAATAATTAGTAAATTGAAAGTAATGACCATTGGAATAGCAAAGTTTTATGTCTTGAGGGTTTAGTGAAAGACTTGCGCAAGGATAAGAATCAATTGGAAACAAATTGCAAAGCCATGGAAGAAGAAAATAAACTCTTAAAAATAGCTTTGGAAGAAGTTAAAGTAAATTTAAACATAAATGACTACAATAGGTTAGGCAAGGAAATTCAACAGGAGAAACAGCTTTTGTCAGCACAGATGGAGGAAGTTACACAGGGAATAGAACAGTGCAAGAAAGATATGCAACTCACCTATGCACAAGTGGCCAAGGAGAAGGAAAAAATAGAAGAAGCAGTAAAGGAAGTCAAACACTGCAGCAACCAAGATAAAACAAACATTAGGCTGGAAGTGAGAAAAGAATTGGCATCTAACCCGAAGTTGGTGCAAAACACAGTTGATCGCAGTAAGTCCCTGATCATTTTTGGCTGCAAAGAAAAAGAGATAACATCTAGGTCAGAAAGAGCTGTAGAAGAAGCTAAAGTAGTAGATAAAATTGTTGGCCTCGTGGAAGGTCTTACAACCATAGAGAATGTGTGCGACTACAGGAGAATAGGCAGGTACATAAAAGGGAAAGATCGACCTTTGAGGATCACCCTAAACGGTGCCAAACAGATGGAAGAAGTACTAAGGAATGCTAGAAAATTGCAAAGTGATGAGGATGGGAAAGGGTGGTCGTTAAGACGAGATCTTTCAAAAGAAAATAGAGAGAAGCTGAAACTGAACCTCGCCAAGGCAAAACATTTAAATGAGAGCAGGAATGAAGAAGAAATAAATTCTTTTTTTTCTACAAAGTGATAGGGGTAGGCAAACCAGTAAAGTGGTACATAAAGGCAAACCAACAAAATCAATAGAGAGAGGGGAAGTGAAGAATAAGGAGAGGGGGAACAAGTTCCTAAAGATTGCATACACCAACATAGATGTAGTGAGATCGAAGATACTGGAGTTAAGTTAAGTTAAGTGTAATACAGCTGCAGACACCAGACATTGTTGCACTCACGGAGACAAAACTTGAAGATGTAATTTTAAATGAGGTCATATTCCCAAGGGGCTACTCAATTTGGAGACGGGACAGAAAAATTAGGAAAGGCGGTGGCGTTGCTGTGCTGGTAAAAGAACACCTAAAGGTGAACGAAATAATGACTGCCAATCCACAAGAAGTTGACGTAATAGCACTAGAGATCTGCCATGAGGATGATAAACTAATGATAATAAATGCATATAGTCCACCGCCAAGCAGCACATGGTCAAAGGAGGAGCTAGATAGTAAACGTGAAGGTCTTATAACAATAATGAGAGAGATTATAGCGAGAGCGGATAACGATAGATCACAACTGTTGATAGTCGGTGACTTCAACTTGAAATCCATAGACTGGGAAGCATATGAAACTAAAACAGAAGATTTTTGGACCTGTAAATTTGTAGACCTCATCCTGGAAACATTCTTGTATCAACATGTTAAACAAGCTACGAGGATGAGGGAAGGGGACGTTCCTTCCATGCTAGATTTGATATTTACCAGGAAGGAGGAAGAGATATTTGACATTCAGTACCTTCCTCCCTTGGGTAAAAGTGACCATGTCTTTTTGGGAATAAAGTATGCAATGCGTTATAAGCTGGAAGAAAATAAGGAGGTTGAAGCAGTTGAAAAACCAGACTTCAGGAGAGGACATTATGGTGACCTTAGAAATTTTTTTAGTGAGTATAATTGGACAGACTTGATGCTAGGCAAGGAAGTGAATGAGATGTATGTCAAGTTTTGTGAAATATATGATAAAGGCACAAAAAAATTTATACCAAAACAGAGATGCAGGGCCAGAAAACAAGATTGGTTCGACAGAAATTGTGAGAGGGCAAGAGACCAAAAGACACAAAAATGGAATCAGTATAGGAAGAGGCCAAACCCCCAAACATACCAGCGATACAAAGATGCGAGAAAGAACTATACACCAGTAAGGAGAGAGGCAGAAAGAAATTTTGAAAAAGGGATAGCGGATAAATGTAAAACAGAACCGGGCCTATTCTACAAATTCATAAACAACAAATTGCAGGTAAATGATAATATCCAGAGGTTGAAAATGGGAAACAGATTCACGGAAAATGAAAAGGAAATGTGTGAAACATTAACCCTCAAACCGCGCATATCATATATAAATGATATCAGTGACAAAACCGAAACCGCGCACATCATTTATATATGATTTCGTGTCTAGCGCTATAATTTAAACTCCCCGCTTGGGATAGGGGCAGCTATAGTACAGCCACGACCAATAGTTGCCAGATGCCACCTAGAAAAAAAATCCAGGCCAACATTCTTGGGTGTTACAGCGTCAGTATTGAGCAAGCCACCAAGGCTGGCACACGCAGCACGAGCTCACAGCACCGCTGTTCAGCTTGTGACCACAGCATCGCCTACAAATACCATAATATATATGATACTGCTATTATTTAGCAGTGATAGTATTACTGAAGCCCCCTGACTGTGATAAAACTGACCAGGATTCTGATAATAGCGGGATTGTGGTGATATTTAGCGCTGTGCTCCATGGAGGGAGGCGTAAGGCTTTGCGAGGGAGGGTTGTGGCGTCGTCTTCTGACTGTGTGTGGCCACCATTTATTGACTGCACTCACCATACCAGCTTAGTGGTTCGATATGGTGAACACAAATGTAGATACTTATATATAACGTGTGTATAGAGTGTGATAACAGCGAGAGGAGTAGGTTGGGAGCCGCCATTTTGGTGAGGGAAGAGCGTCGTCTGCACGTCTTGGCATGGTGTTTACTGATGGCCACTATGGTCTTTGGGCACCATACCAGCTTATTTGTTCAGGTATGGTGAATAAAACAAGTAGATACTTATATATAATATGTGTATATAGTGTAATAACACCACAAACAATATTATTGAAGGACAAATATTAGTGCGTCTGGCCTTGAGGGCGGCCGCCGATCAGCTGACTGTGTGAGTAGCTACGTCTTTGTGGCCTTTGCTCACCATACAAGCTTAGATGTACAGTTATGGTGAACAAAACATGTAAATACGTATATATAACGTCTGTGTATAGTGAATTAATACAGAAAGAGTATTGTAGGAGGTGAATGAGGGTGAGTGAGGTGGTGTTGAGGGAGGGAGTGGCAGTGAGTGGCTCGCTGGTGTTTGGCGGTCACTCCTTGTTGCTTTTTGACTCACAAGACCAACTTAGTAGTTCGTTATGGTGTACAAAACATGCAAATACTTATATATAACCTGTGTATATAGTGTAACAACAGCAAAACTATTTGTTTATTGTTTTATGAACATAATAATTGTATCACTAATATGCACACCATAATTTTGAGTACAGCGATGGTTCACACATTTTATAATATAAATATACCACAATTCACTGTATGGAATAATATTACTGCAAAAAAACTAAGAAAAAATCAATCAGAGACATTGAAATAATTAGGTAATAATATATTTGTGGCAACTGCCGTCTGACAGCTCGGGCGGAGTAGACCTCATCTGGCGAAGGCTCTGCCAACACCCCTTTTTTGCCACACTTCCCTACCCTATTGTGGCTAAAATATGCCACCTACGATTTTTTTGTTATTTTTTCCGTGATCAGGGAACAAAAAATGAACACTTCTATAAGACGAAAGAAATTTTTGGAATTTTTTTTTTGTTGCGCCTGTGGGTGTGAATTCCATTTGGGCCCCTAGCGGTTTGAGGGTTAAATGAAAAGTTCCAAAGTGTGTTTGTACAAAATGAAATCTTCAGAGAACCAGACACAATAAGAATTCCAGAGAACAACATAGAGCGGATAGAGGTGTCTAGAGATGAAGTGCAAAATATGCTAAAGGAGCTCGGTAAGAACAAAGCAGCTGGCCCAGATGGAGTTTCACCATGGGTTCTGAGAGATTGTGCATCTGACCTCAGCATTCCACTTCACCTGATCTTTCAGGCATCCCTGTGTACAGGAATCGTAGCAGACGTGTGGAAACAGGCTAACATAGTTCCAATCTACAAAAGTGGCAGCAGGGAAGACCCCCTCAATTATAGACCTGTATCATTGACAAGTGTAATAGTGAAAGTATTGGAAAAACTAATCAAAACTAAATGGGTAGAACACCTGGAGAGAAATGATATAATATCAGACAGACTGTATGGTTTTCGATCTGGAAGATCCTGTGTATTGAATTTACTCAGTTTCTATGATCGAGCCACAGAGATATTACAGGAAAGAGATGGTTGGGTTGACTGCATCTATCTGGACCTAAAAAAGGCTTTCGACAGAGTTCCACATAAGAGGTTGTTCTGGAAACTGGAAAATATTGGAGGGGTGACAGGTAAGCTTCTAACATGGATGAAAAATTTTCTGACTGATAGAAAAATGAGGGCAGTAATCAGAGGCAATGTATCGGAATGGAGAAATGTCACAAGTGGAGTACCACAGGGTTCAGTTCTTGCACCAGTGATGTTTATTGTGTACATAAATAATCTACCAGTTGGTATACAGAATTATATGAACATGTTTGCTGATGATGCTAAGATAATAGGAAGGATAAGAAATTTAGATGATTGTCATGCCCTTCAAGAAGACCTGGACAAAATAAGTATATGGAGCACCACTTGGCAAATGGAATTTAATGTTAA
>NC_091196.1:33888999-34018999 GCF_040958095.1 Procambarus clarkii | reverse complement strand
ACGCACAAGGGGACACAGGTGGAAGCTGGGTACCCAAATGAGCCACAGAGACTTTTTCAGTGTCAGAGTAGTTAATAAATGGAATGCATTAGGCAGTAATGTGGTGGATGCTAACTCCATACACAGTTTCAAATGTAGATATGACAGAGCCCAGTAGGCTCAGGAATCTGTACATCAGTTGATTGACGGTTGAGAAGCGGGACCAAAGAGCCAAAGCTCAACCCCTGCTACCTCAACTAGGTGAGTACATACATACATACATACATACATGCAAACAAGCCTGAATGGTCCCCAGGACTATATACAACTGAAAACTCACACCCCAGAAGTGACTCGAACCCATACTGCCAGGAGCAACGCAACTGGTATGTAGAGGGACGCCTAATCCGCTTTACCATCACGACCGGACATAAGGAAGTGATAGCCGAAGCTATATGAACCACTTCCCCGCCGGCACTCGGATGGTAATCTTGGGCATAGCATTTTATCAAATCACCTCATTCTTTGGGGCACACGTGAGGAACACAAATGCAAACAAGCCTGAATGGTCCCCAGGACTATATACGTGTGCCCCAAAGAATGAGGTGATTTGATAAAATGCTATGCCCAAGATTACCATCCGAGTGCCGGCGGGGAAGTGGTTCAAATAGCTACGGCTATCACTTCCTTATGTCCAGTCGTGATGGTCAAGCGGATTAAGGCGTCCCTGTACATACCAGTTGCGTTGCTCCTGGCAGTATGGGTTCGAGTCACTTCTGGGGTGTGAGTTTTCAGTTACATACATACATACATACATACATACATACATACATACATACATACATACATACATACATAAGATATAAAACAGTGGAGGATTCCCAGGTAGAACAATCAATCCACAATGCCCATTACCCCTTTATCCTGTTGTCCCTAACTACGCAACTATACAATAGTCATTAACACGTGAAATGGCTGATCCCCTATTACGATAGCATGGGGACCAATTGCCTGACCCGCAGTCCTGGTTGATACCTGGTTGATACCTGGTTGATGGGGTTCTGGGAGTTCTTCTACTCCCCAAGCCCGGCCTGAGGCCAGACTTGACTTGTGAGAGTTTGGTCCACCAGGCTGTTGCTTGGAGCGGCCCGCAGGCCCACATGCCCACCACAGCCCGGTTGGTCCGGCACTCCTTGAAGGAAACAATCTAGTTTCCTCTTGAAGATGTCCATGGTTGTTCCTGTAATATTTCTGATGCTTGCTGGTAGGATGTTGAACAACCATAGACCTCTGATGTTCATACAGTGTTCTCTGATTGTGCCCATGGCACCTCTGCTCTTCTGCATTTTCTTCCATGTCGTTCACTCCAGTACGTTGTTATTTTACTGTGCAGATTTGGGACCTGGCCCTCCAGTATCTTCCATGTGTATATTATTTGATATCTCTCTCGTCTCCTTTCTAGTGAGTACATTTGGAGAGCTTTGAGACGATCCCAATAATTTAGGTGCTTTATCTCGTCTATGCGTGCCGTATATGTTCTCTGTATTCCCTCAATTTCAGCAATCTCTCCTGCTCTGAAGGGGAAAGTGAGTACTGAGCAGTACTCAAGACGGGACAACATAAGTGATTTGAAGAGTACAACCATTGTGATATGATCTCTGGACTTGAAGGTTCTCGTAATCCATTCTATCATTCCGTCTTGCTCTTCAAATAATTTTTGGGTTAACATGAAAACATCTCTCGAGTTTATCTCTCTAATGTTGTTTTCCCATCTTTCATTTTATCGGCTTAGTTCCTTTATTATACCCCAATTACTCATCCATTGAGAGGTAGTTAAACTGAACCCAAATTTAATAGTTCCGTTTGCTAAGCAAGCTACAGTCTTGATAAGTCAGATATATTTCTCTCTCGAGAAAATGTATCTTCTTGTATATAAATGAATAAATAAATTCGTTTGTTTAATTCTAATGCTTGTAGGTGAGAACAGTTGTGAACGTCAGCTAGCGCACAAGTACATGAGCGCCCAAAATACTTTTACACAAAAGACATGTACAGACAGGTGTGTGGCTTCTGACTTCTTTTTTATTGATTAATATTAAATATTAGGCGCTTACCTATAATAGTTATCATTTTATACAAGTATAACTATCACATAATAAATATAAAAGGAGTTTATCAAAAAACTGACAGAAGTGTTGTGTTTTGTGCATTGTATCGTGTTTGTGGGCATTCGGGGTGTGTTGTGTTTACGCTGGCGGGCGGCGTCCTTACCAACTCCGGATTATGTCTGTTACATCACTGAACTTCATTTAATAACTATATGCCTGTTAAGTAGAAGATTTTAATTGTTAATAGCATTATATTGTCGTTTTAATATGGAACACGTACACATATGCGAAACGTCTAAAGCTGGTGTCCGAAGTGGTAAAAATATTAGTGTGCGATGTTGTCAATGTACGGAGTGTCTTGTATTCCCTGTGTGGGTGTGGCTGCTCACACTCGCGATGTTCTGAATGTGTTGATGGTAAATGTATATGGTGTGTGACAGTGTATAGTGTGTACATATGTTGGAAATATACATAAATGAACATATAACATTGGTGTGAATAACTGTATGATGGGAGGGGCAAAGTTGGCGAATACAATGTTGGAGAAGTGAAGGAGGGCTAGCTGGCTAGGTGTGGCTGCTCACACTCGCGGTGTTCTGAATGTGTTGATGGTGAATGTATATAGTGTGTGACAGTGTATAGTCTGTAAATAGATTGTATATATACATAAATTAGCATGATATATGGTAAATATGTGGAACTTCTGTGTACACAAGTGTCATGCACGTAACACAGTGTCCTTGGAGAGTACGGATGTTTTACTGCCATAATATAGTGTACGTGTTTATTATACATAGGATTAGCGCATAAAAACAAATAAAATGTATTTGGAACTATGCGCAAAAAATGAACAAAAATATATTTGCGGCAACTCGCGCACCCCACCCTGGGCGCCCCACCCTGGGCGCCCCACCCTGGGCGCCCCACCAGCCCCGGGAGCTTACTGCACGGCGCACGGGGAATGATGACGTCACACGCCACCTTACGGACCCCATCGCAGCCAAAGTAAGTATAATTTCGGAATTCCGTTGCTATACCCATATACAGGGTGGGGTTCTTGACACTTTCAGAACTAAAAAGAATTTTTTCGCGAGAATTTATTTCTTGCGCACTGGGGGGGGTGTCATATTTATAGGCCGCGCAGTTAAAGGGTTAAGATATGGGCACCACACAACCGCTGCATATTCTAGCTTTGGCTTAACAAAGGTCGTGAACAATTTCTTTAGTATATCGCCATCCATTGTTACGGTGCCCTCTCCTATTTCTTTCGTTTGCCGGCTTAAAGAGTCATATCAGCTCTCCCTACTGATTCTCTGAGGTTCAGGGAGTCTAATGATATATGTGGCGACCAGACCGGCTGCCATTTAATGGAAGGAGGTTATATTATAAGTTGTAAATAAAGGAAAATTGGCGCCCTGTTATAAAATGAAACAGTATCCCCTACGGCAGATATGACCTTTTGGAAGGGAGACAAGCCGATCGCGGATTGGCCGACGTAGGTCGCGGGCGACAAATCAGGGCCCGCCATGACGTCACCGAGTGCCCCGGGCGGCGCCAACGTCAGAGTGGTTCTGACCGTGGAAGCGACAGGACGCGCCTCGGTCTGCTCTCAAGGATTGGAGGCTCTGCAAGCCTTGTTCAGTGGATTGAGCTGGCCATCGCAGCCCATCACAGTTATTGGAGACCCTGCGCTTCTGGGAAGCAAAAGAGGAACCAAGTTCAGTGAGCAGAGGATTGCCAAACTTGGAAAATAGTCGGCGACGACGCTGGGCGGCGCCGCTGGCTGGACGTTGAGGTCTGGAAGGTGTGGCGGGCAGGCCTAGCTGTGACTGGGGTCACATCCACTGAGAATCTTGGAAGGACGACACCGTGCCTAGGACAAGGAGCAACGCCCTGTGGGAGAGGCGAGTGTGGGGAAAAATAGTGATTAGCTCAGCGCCCATCGATGAACCAGGATTGGGGCAGCTGAATCTCAGGGATTGGAACGGCGACGACGCGAAGGCTTCACGACACCTGAGGACCTGTGGAACGTCCTGGATCGTCAAGGATCGACCCAAGGAAGCGTGGGAACCTCACACCATCGAGGGACAGGCGTCGTGAGCCAGGAATGTAAGGTAGATCATTTTCCCTCCCATTACCCCTTGTATGAGTAGGCTAGTTAGGCCACAATATTTACTTGTGTATGTGGCAGCAAGACTTTATTACTTTAATAGTAGAATAGGCTGCAAGGCAGCTTGTGTCCAGGACTGTCAGAGAGGACAGTGTGTATGGATGGCAGGACAGTGAAAAAGAGGTGCCGACGTGGTGAAGAGGCCCTCCTGTGAGAGTGTGAGACTCCTGTCTTCCTGCCCAGTTGAAGGAGTGTTGGAGGTCGTGGAAGAAGAGGCTGACGATCTCCAGACTCATTATCCATATTCCATATTCATGTATTACTTGTGATTGTGTGTGTGTGTTCATGTAATTTGCATCAGTAAATCCACACATTTTATTACTGTGTTTGAGTGTGCCTCCATTTATGATAATTCTCTATGAGCATACATTTCTGGCTACAAACAATATATAATACACCCACTGAACTGCATTGCTGGGGTGCAGATATAATAACCCAGCTGGCGACCTTGCTAAGAGGAAGATAGAGAAGACAGGCGGGAAAGGAGTTCCTGCAACCTTTTTTTTGTCTGGCAGGCAAGGCTCAGGGAGGTTATGGTTATAAGGTAAGCCTGAGTCTTCCTTCACTCCCCCACGGGTCTAGGCCGGAACTGTTAACAGCAGTTTCCCCGTGTTTGACTGAAGGGCTTCCAGGGTGAATCAGTGGCACCCCCTTTTGTGGTGGAAGCAAAGACCTGCGGAGGTGGGCATTGTTGGTCCTCTCTTGTGTGACCAAGGAGACTCCGGTGAATCCAGGGAGTCGGAGGGGCTGAGTATTTGGGCCTTTGAGCCCCTAGCAGCCGAGTGTTAGCAGAGCCCCGGACCGCCCACCCCCACGTGACAAGAGAACTGGCGACCTTGCCAGGATTCGAACCCCGGTAGCCAAGAACTGGGAACTTCGCCAGGAAGCGCGGATCAAGCTACAGTGTGGCCCAAATTTCAAGACAAGTGTTGCCAGGGTACTAATACAGTTGGCCAGTGAATTCAGTGGTACTGTTACTCAACCAGCTAAGGGACTGAAACGGTGAAATTAGTGCCTACTAACTTGTCTGTGCTGTCGTGTATGCTCAATGATATAGAGATGGAGGAGGACAAAGTAAAGAAATTTATTGACACAAGGGACGAGAGAATTTTGGAGTGTACCAAGGCCCAGCTCCAACAAGTGGCAAACCACTTTGGGATCAGGTTGAGGACGACTAAGGTAGCGGAGCGAAGGATAGAGATCATGGCACACCTCACAGCTCGAGAGGAAGCGACGGGAGAGGAGCCATCTCAAGAGGAGCCGTCCCGAGGAGAGCCGTCGCAAGGTGAACCGTCCCGACTAGGGCCTCCCCAAGCGCCTACCAGTGTGGAGAGAATTCACAGTGAACATGGGAGCAGTGGAAGGTCCAGCTGTAGTAAGGGGAGCCTGCAACTGGAAATAATGAAGAGGCAACTGGAAGCCCAGCTGCGACGAGAGGAGAGAGAAGCGCAAATGCAGCGAGAGGAACGTGCGGCTGAGCTGCAGCGAGAGGAACGTGCGGCTGAGCTGCAGCGAGAGGAACGTGCGGCTGAGCTGCAGCGAGAGGAACGTGCGGCTGAGCTGCAGCGAGAGGAGCGAGAAGCTCGGCTGCAGCGAGAAGAAGGAGAGAGACAACTGCGACTGGAGGAGATAAAGGCAAAGAAAGAAGTCGAATTACGTCGCGTTGAACGGGGTCTGCCCTCATTACCTGCACGGCGGGATGACCTCAAGGTAAGGGAACGTGACTTACCTACGTTCGAACCACAAGAAGCTGAGGCGTTCTTCGAACACTTTGAACGGATAGCAACTCTGAAGGAGTGGCCGGAAGATGATTGGGATGCTCTGGTCCAGGGCAGGTTGACTGGTGAGGCCCGGGAAGCCTATAACATGCTGGACCTAGAGGAGTGTACTAGTTATGACGCGATTAAGAATGCGGTTCTCCATTCATTCCGGCTGACTCCGGAGATGTACCGGAAGCGGTTCAGAGAGTGTACAAGAGCGTCGGGAAAGACTTACGCCGAGACCGCCAGGGATATGGAACGGAAATTTCTACGATGGTTGAAGGCGGAGGAAGCGAAGTCGGTGGATGATATCAAACGACTGATAGTGATGGAGAAGTTTATGTCAGTGCTCCATCCTGAGTTGCGAGTAAGGGTGAGAGAAGCAGGTATTAAGGACCTGAAGGCTGCAGCGGATCGAGCCGACATGCTGGAGGAGGCACTACATATCAGGAGGGAGGGGCCGCCCAGACACTCGCCTTACCCCAGGTCGGGAGGGAACCTTAGGAGTTCAGGAGGAGCGAGGACGGGTGGGGACTCTCCCAAGAGTAGTGTGCCCGATGAAGTAACGTGGTTCAAGAGCTCAAGAGACGCGGGGAGGAAGCCCCAAGCTGTGAGCAGTGGACCTAACTCGGGAGCGAGTGCTGCAGTCCCGGATACGACGACAGGGAGTCCAAGGAGGACCCAGGGGACGTCTGCAAGTGGTACCGCCAGAGTGACTAGCGAGTGGCCGCCCAGGGGAGGCAGTCGATGCTACAACTGTGGCGTGAGAGGACATTATGCCCGCGAGTGTGAGGAGCACCAAAGGAATGTAGGATTAATGTTGGAAGAGGAGAGAGTGTTTGTTCACACTCCATATTATGGTGGATCCAACGTGAATGGTTGGGAGATGAAGTTCGGTGAACATCCCTTCGTTTTCGGGGCCAACGTGAAGTTTGGAAAGTCAGACCCAGTGGAGGTTGCCGTGCTTCGAGATACGGGTGCTGACATAAGTATGGTGACCAGGAGTATTCTCCCCAAGGAATTTAATGATTCACCTGTGGGAGTGGTGAGGATACGCAGTGTGGGGGAGGAATACAGGTTGCCACTTCACGAAGTACAGCTGATTGCCGACTGCGGAGTTGAGAAAGCTATAGTAGCTGTAGCCCCTAAGTTACCCCTAGAGCATGTACAGATGGTGCTGGGTAATGACCTCGGAGGCAGGATACAACCCGATTGGGCCAGGAGTGCTTATGTTGCAAGCAGCGGTACAACCCTGCCGGGTGAGGTATCGGTCGTTCCAGATGATAGAGAGGAAGCCGACTTCGCCAGGGGAAACGTCGCCAGAGACGACGACAACGAGGGCGAGAGTGCAGAGAGGTCGTCGGAGGTTGTGGAAAACCCCGATGGGGACCTCCGACTAAGCCTGATGATGCGTGTGGAGGAGTGGCGAGGAGCAGCTGTACAAACGCCTGGGGCGGTGAAGAGGCTGCAGACCGCACTCCCTCCATACAGAAACGTAAATAAAGTAAGCTCAGTGGATGAGCGAACGGCAGTGAGGGGCAGAGTGGAGGAACCCCGACGCAGTGCACCCTATGCCGGCCAGATGAATAGTGGTAGGTGCAAGATGAACCACCGTGGTGAGGTGAGCCACAGGGAGGTGGATGAGCCCAACCACGAACCGAAGAAGACGTCTGCAGGGAAGAGAATCTCATGGAGGAGTGAAGATGTTCGTCGGGAACGAAGGATCGAGTGGTATAGGAAAGGCAATACGAAGAAAGCAGGGAATAGGTACATCCAGGGTAGGCGCCAGCCTAACCAGAGGGGCATTGGGCCATCGCAAAAGCCTAGTGTGGAAGAGAGGAAGCTGCTGGATGGAGTACAGGTTACAAGTGCCACTGTGAGGAAACAACGCACCTACGGGAGAAGAGGAACCGAGAAGAGAGAAGATTGGCGAAGAGGAGATCATGAGAGGAAACATGGAGTACCTGTAGGACGCAGTGGATATGCAAGACTATCTCGGAGTGCACGACGCGGTGGAGGCGCTGCATGCACTGAATATTACAGTGATAACGAGCCGTGGGAGTACACTCGTAGCCACGGAGAGGGGATTTCTAGTAGGTGTTCAGGGAACACCCATCACACCCGGTACTATGCTAGGTGGAGATACAATGAGGCAAGTGACTGGCAAGGTGGTACGAGCCACGTCACCAACTGGAGGAGTGACACTTCAGGAACGGAGGGAGCAAGAGTATAGGTTGCCCTCTTGAGTGCTGCTCTTCCGATATGACTCTTATTTTAAGGGGAGGGGTATGTTACGGTGCCCTCTCCTATTTCTTTCGTTTGCCGGCTTAAAGAGTCATATCAGCTCTCCCTACTGATTCTCTGAGGTTCAGGGAGTCTAATGATATATGTGGCGACCAGACCGGCTGCCATTTAATGGAAGGAGGTTATATTATAAGTTGTAAATAAAGGAAAATTGGCGCCCTGTTATAAAATGAAACAGTATCCCCTACGGCAGATATGACCTTTTGGAAGGGAGACAAGCCGATCGCGGATTGGCCGACGTAGGTCGCGGGCGACAAATCAGGGCCCGCCATGACGTCACCGAGTGCCCCGGGCGGCGCCAACGTCAGAGTGGTTCTGACCGTGGAAGCGACAGGACGCGCCTCGGTCTGCTCTCAAGGATTGGAGGCTCTGCAAGCCTTGTTCAGTGGATTGAGCTGGCCATCGCAGCCCATCACAGTTATTGGAGACCCTGCGCTTCTGGGAAGCAAAAGAGGAACCAAGTTCAGTGAGCAGAGGATTGCCAAACTTGGAAAATAGTCGGCGACGACGCTGGGCGGCGCCGCTGGCTGGACGTTGAGGTCTGGAAGGTGTGGCGGGCAGGCCTAGCTGTGACTGGGGTCACATCCACTGAGAATCTTGGAAGGACGACACCGTGCCTAGGACAAGGAGCAACGCCCTGTGGGAGAGGCGAGTGTGGGGAAAAATAGTGATTAGCTCAGCGCCCATCGATGAACCAGGATTGGGGCAGCTGAATCTCAGGGATTGGAACGGCGACGACGCGAAGGCTTCACGACACCTGAGGACCTGTGGAACGTCCTGGATCGTCAAGGATCGACCCAAGGAAGCGTGGGAACCTCACACCATCGAGGGACAGGCGTCGTGAGCCAGGAATGTAAGGTAGATCATTTTCCCTCCCATTACCCCTTGTATGAGTAGGCTAGTTAGGCCACAATATTTACTTGTGTATGTGGCAGCAAGACTTTATTACTTTAATAGTAGAATAGGCTGCAAGGCAGCTTGTGTCCAGGACTGTCAGAGAGGACAGTGTGTATGGATGGCAGGACAGTGAAAAAGAGGTGCCGACGTGGTGAAGAGGCCCTCCTGTGAGAGTGTGAGACTCCTGTCTTCCTGCCCAGTTGAAGGAGTGTTGGAGGTCGTGGAAGAAGAGGCTGACGATCTCCAGACTCATTATCCATATTCCATATTCATGTATTACTTGTGATTGTGTGTGTGTGTTCATGTAATTTGCATCAGTAAATCCACACATTTTATTACTGTGTTTGAGTGTGCCTCCATTTATGATAATTCTCTATGAGCATACATTTCTGGCTACAAACAATATATAATACACCCACTGAACTGCATTGCTGGGGTGCAGATATAATAACCCAGCTGGCGACCTTGCTAAGAGGAAGATAGAGAAGACAGGCGGGAAAGGAGTTCCTGCAACCTTTTTTTTGTCTGGCAGGCAAGGCTCAGGGAGGTTATGGTTATAAGGTAAGCCTGAGTCTTCCTTAACTCCCCCACGGGTCTAGGCCGGAACTGTTAACAGCAGTTTCCCCGTGTTTGACTGAAGGGCTTCCAGGGTGAATCAGTGGCACCCCCTTTTGTGGTGGAAGCAAAGACCTGCGGAGGTGGGCATTGTTGGTCCTCTCTTGTGTGACCAAGGAGACTCCGGTGAATCCAGGGAGTCGGAGGGGCTGAGTATTTGGGCCTTTGAGCCCCTAGCAGCCGAGTGTTAGCAGAGCCCCGGACCGCCCACCCCCACGTGACACCATGTATTTAACACTTTCGTGCTTTAGATTAGAGATAACTCGTCGCCGTTTTTTCTTACGATTCCGCATAACAGCCTACTTTTCTCGTCCATCGAAAAAATATTTCTATAAATTCCATTTTTTAACCGAAATGGATGGGGATACTCTCAGATTATATACGTTATGTAGAGAATTTATTTGCGAATTTTTTGGTACCAGAATGAATATTATATCACATAAACTTCTATGAGTAAAAAAAAAAAATACACAAAGTATGTTTGGGGGTATGGCGAGCGTGTGGCAGTGGGTTCCCTTTAGCCGTTGATATATCCAACACGTGAGAAATATTTGTATGTGTTATGTATATGTCTTTGTAGGGAATTTTACTGCAATCACTGTCATACAAATTATAAAATGTTTCAACAAGTATAAACATGACAAACATCAAACGAACGAAAACAATGCGTTCGTTTCTGCCTCGATCGCATACTGAGCGACGTGGTTCTATATTTGGCGCTTCTCTTACACATGCTTTGTACAAATGTTATACATTTCATCTTATAGAAACTTTTATTGCGAACACATTGGTATAAAAAAGAAATACGTACATAGAAAAGTAGGGTCAGGAAACGTATAAACTTTCCAAGCATGATTTCCCCCCTGTGTTTTCGCCAGTGCGCTCGCGGCTAACTACTCTCCACTTCACACACTCTTGCGGGTGGGCAATTACCTATATTAAACATTCATATGCATATGTCCGTGTAGAGAATTTTATTGCGATTCCAATGATACCAAAATTAGCGATGTAGGACAACTGTAGGCTTCGCAACCATTAAGAGAGTGGAAACATTTTGTTGCTGTTTGGCGCTCTCGGCGAGTGATCTGCATAGTTTTTTATTTGGTGTTGATACTCCTTATGCTTGGGCGGCATTTTATAGGTATGCTCTTATAGACAATTTCATTGCGGACACAGTGATACCAAATTTAAATACGTGCGCCTTCAATTATTGTCACGACAGTCAAAAGAGTGTACACTTTTTCGGTCTTACCGCGTAGGCGCGCGAAGTGCCGAAAGCATCTGGGGTATTGTTTTTTTTTGAGCGCCGAGAGTGCGAAAGTGTTAAAAGTAATTCTGAAGTTAGAAAGCGTGGCATAGGCTCCTCGCACAATATTCTTTATGTGGTCCTCAGGTGATACTTTTCTATCTAGAACCACCCCTAGATCTCTTTCTTTATCAGAATTCTTTAAAAATTTCTCACATAATATATAGGTTGTGTGGGGTCTATGTTCTCCTATTCCACATTCCATAACATGGCATTTATTCACATTAAATTCCATTTACCAAGTGGTGCTCCATATACTTATTTTGTCCAGGTCATCTTGAAGGGCATGACAATCATCTAAGTTTCTTATCCTTCCTATTATCTTAGCATCATCAGCAAACATGTTCATATAATTCTGTATACTAACTGGTAGATCATTTATGTAGACAATAAACATCACTGATGCAAGAACTGAACCCTGTGGTACTCCACTTGTGACATTTCTCCAGTCCGATACATTGCCTCTGATCACTGCCCTCATTTTTCTATCAGTCAGAAAATTTTTCATCCATGTTAGAAGCCTACCTGTCACCCCTCCAATATTTTCCAGTTTCCAGAACAACCTCTTATGTGGAACTCTGTCGAAAGCCTTTTTTAGGTCCAGATAGATGCAGTCAACCCAACCATCTCTTTCCAGCTCGATCATAGAAACTGAGTAAATTCGATACACAGGATCTTCCAGATCGAAAACCATACTGTCTGTCTTATATTATTCATTTCTCTCCAGGTGTTCTACCCATTTAGTTTTAATTATTTTTCCAATATTTTGACTATTACACTTGTCAATGATACAGGTCTATAATTAATGGGGTCTTCCCTGCTTCCACTTTTGTAGATTGGAACTATGTTAGCCTTTTTCCACACATCAGCTACAACTCTTGTAAACAGGGATGCCTGAAAAATCAGTTGAAGTGGAATGCTGAGCTCAGGTGCACATTCTCTCAAAACCCATGGTGAAACTCCATCTGGACCAACTGCTTTGTTCTTATTTAGCTCCTTGAGCATTTTTTCCACTTCGTCTCTAAACACCTCTATGTACTCTATGTTGTTCTTTGGAATTCTTATTGTGTCTGGTTTCCTCTTATTGTGTCTGGTTTCCTGAAGATTTCCTTTTGTACAAATACACTTTGGAACTTTTCATTTAATGTTTCACATATTTCCTTTTCATTTTCTGTGAATCTGTTTCCCATTTTCAACCTCTGAATATTATCCTTTACCTGCAATTTGTTGTTTATGAATTTATAGAATAGACCTGGTTCTGTTTTACATTTGTCTGCAATCCCTTTTTCAAAATTTCTTTCTGCCTCTCTCCTCACTGCTGTGTAGTTGTTTCTCGCATCTTTGTATCGCTGGTATGTTTGGGGGTTTGGCCCTCTTCCTGTATTGATTCCATTTTCGTGTCTTTTGGTCTCTGGCCCTCTCGCAATTTTTGTTGAACCAATCCTGTTTCCTAGTTCTGCATCTCTGTTTTGGTATAAATTTTTTTGTGCCTTTATCATATATTTCACAAAACTTGACATACATCTCATTCACTTCCTTGCCTAGCAACATGTCTGTCCAATTATACTCACTAAAAAATTTTCTAAGGTTGCCATAATGTCCTCTCCTAAAGTCAGGTTTTTCAATTGCATCAATCTGCTTATTTTCTTCCAGATTATAATGCATTGCATACTTTATTCCCAAAAAGACGGTCACTTTTACCCAAGGGTGGAAGGTACTGAATGTCACATATATCTTCCTCCTTCCTGGTAAATATCAAATCTAATCTAGCATGGAGGGAACGTCCCCTTCCCTCATCATCGTAGCTTGTTTAACCCTCAAACCGCTAGGGGCCCAAATGGAATTCACACCCACAGGCGCAACAAAAAAAAAAATAAAAAAAATTCTTTCATCTTATAGAAGTGTTCATTTTTGCTCCCTGATCACGGAAAAAATAACAAAAAAATCGTAGGTGGCATATTTTAGCCACAATAGGGTAGGGAAGTGTGGCAAAAAAGGGGCGTTGGCAGAGCCTTTGCCAGACGAGGTCTACTCCGCCCGAGCTGTCAGACGGCAGTTGCCACAAATATATTATTACCTAATTATTTCAATGTCTCTGATTGATTTTTTCTTAGTTTTTTTGCAGTAATATTATTCCATACAGTGAATTGTGGTATATTTATATTATAAAATGTGTGAACCATCGCTGTACTCAAAATTATGGTGTGCATATTAGTGATTCAATTATTATGTTCATAAAACAATAAACAAATAGTTTTGCTGTTGTTACACTATATACACAGGTTATATATAAGTATCTGCATGTTTTGTACACCATAACGAACTACTAAGTTGGTCTTGTGAGTCAAAAAGCAACGAGGAGTGACCGCCAAACACCAGCGAGCCACTCCCTCCCTCAACACTACCTCACTCACCCTCATTCACCTCCCACAATACTGTTTCTGTATTTATTCACTATACACAAACGTTATATATACATATTTACATGTTTTGTTCACCATAAGTGTACATCTAAGCTTGTATGGTGAGTAAAGGCACAATGACGTAGCTACTCACACAGTCAGCTGATCGGCGGCCGCCCTCAAGGCAAGACGCACTAATATTTGTCCGCCAACAATATTGTTTGTGGTGTTATTACGCTATATACTCACATTATATATAAGTATCTACCTGTTTTATTCACCATACCTGTACAAATAAGCTGATATGGTGCCCAAAGACCATAGTGGCCATCAGTAAACAACATGACAAGTCGTGCAGACGACGTTCCTCCCTCACCAAAATGGCGGCTCCCAACCTACTCCTCTCGCTGTTATCTTCTCGCACTGTTTGTTCCCGCCTGTTCCCACAATTTGTGGGCTTTTTGGGTCATTTCTTGTGGCCTGCGGTGGTGTTGCATAACCTGTGCTCTGTCAAGTCATCTTGGAGTGGGTTCGCTTGGGCGTGGTTGAAACGTCCCATGTCCCAATTCATCCAGAGTTTCAGGGACTGGCTCAGTTTTGTTGTGGGTGTCAGGCTTACCACTTTTGTTGCCTTCTATTCGGCTTGAATCTGGTGCCTCGCATGTTCACATGCCTTACCTGGGTTGTGGTGACCTGTCTGGGTATCTTAGGGGTTCGGGTGTTGGCCTACCTTGACGACTGGTGGGTGTGAACTCCCAACCAGTTTGCGTGTCTGCTCGCCAGGTACTTGGTTCTTTCTCAGCTCGCTGGGTTCTAGTTTATGGTGAACTGGCAGAAGTCTCATCTGGTTCCCTCTCAGGTTCGGAGTTGGCTGGGTCTCATCTGGAACTCTCGGACCGCTTCCTTGTCTCTTCCTCCAGAGGCTCTGCTGTGGCTGCTGTCCCACCTTCAGCTGTTTCTGGGGGGCTCCTGGATCTCAAGTTAGTTGCTCGAGGGTTTGTGCAAGAGTCTGAACTTTGCCCCCATGGTCTACCCGCCGGGACAGGTATGGCTTCCTCGGCTGTTCTGGGTCCTTCAGGGATGTCCCTTCCGCCTCTCTCTCGCAATTGCTGGGTTCCTCCTCTGGGTTCCTTGCATAGGCTGCTGCATCAATGGCTTCCACTTTGGGTTTTTCATGGTTCAGTGCCTTGGTGTGCCTCTCTGAGCCCACACTCAATGTATTCATGGACCCGTCATTTCTTGGCTGGAGCTTTGTGACCAGTTCTCACCAGGCCGGCCAAGAGCGGTGGAGGTCTGTCCTTCTGTCAGGCTCGCAGCACAGTGTGGAAGTTCACAGCGGTGTGGATGTCACTTCGGAGGGTTTGGGTTGCTCGCGGATCAATGATCCTGCTCCACTTAGACTGCTCCTGTTCATTGCCTGAACCGCAGGGGTTCGATGTGGTTCTTGGCTCGTTGGGTCTGGTCGCTTTGGGTGACTCGTCTGCTGAGTTCACGGGGATTGGCTCTCCTGGCTGTTTACTTTCGGAGGGTGTCCAACGTCATGGCGGACGGCCTGTCCTGGTTCGTTTCCCCTGTCCACGGAATGGAAGGTCGACGCTGACTCATTTAGTTGGCTTTGCCAGACATACAAGATCCCGGAGGTGGACCTCTTCATGTCAGCGGGGCCGAGGTGTCTCCCGATATATGTGTGGTGCCCTTTCTGACTGCGAGGCCATCGTGATCAATGCCTTCAAGCAGGACTGGTTGAGGTCGCATTACCTGTACCTCTTCCCCCCCCCCCCCCCCTTCCTCCCCTTGGTTTCACTGTTGCTCCAAGACCTAGCTCACCTGGAGACTTACCAAGGTAGAGTAGTCCTGTTGGCCCCTTGGTGGCTGACCCAGCCTTTGTTTCAGGCACTATTTGTTCAGTGTCCGAATCCGGGGGTCTTCCCACGGCTCTGCTTCTTTCAGCAGATCGAGCCAGTCTCTTACATAGCTAGTTCAATCATCTCAAGTCTTCATGTCTGGTGTTTATCACTCAGGTCTATCACCATTTGTATGGTGAGCAGATAGCTTCATTGATGGTGTTCCAACTACATGTCTCATCTCAGTAGCAGTATGAAGTTTCCTGGCGGTCCTTTCATCATTTCTCGTCTCTCCGTAGGTTTTCTTCAGTTTCGGTTTGGGTTGTCTTGTACTTCCTTTCTTGGTTGTTTCAGGACCGTCATCTTATGCCGAATACTGTCTCCTCATATCACGCGGTGCTGGTGGAGCCACTTCAGCTTGCATGGATGGATGGATGTTACTTCTGCTCTGTTATGCAAGCTGTCTCTTGTGCTGTTTCACTTACGGCATGCTCATGTGTCCCCTGAGCCGTCCTGCTCGTTGGACCGGGTGCTCTCTTTCCTCTCTTCTCCTCAGTTTGTGGTAGCCTCTTTGGTTCAAAATTATTTTTCAAAGGCTCTTTTTTTCCTATTGGCATTGGCTTCTGGGGGTCAGGTTGGGGAGCTTCATGCTCTCCTCCAGCGCAGATGTTTCTGCTCTTTTGATCCTGGTGGTAGGTTTGTTCATTTGCAGCCATCTCCTTCTTTTCTAGCGAAGAATGAGACTATTTCTTTTCAGGAGGCGTCCTTTGGTTGTTGATGCTTGGTTGGTTTGGCAGGGAGTGCATCATGTGTTGTGTCCGGTTGTGGCTCTTGGCCGTTAAATGTCCGCCACGGTCTTGGTGGTCGGGGATGCGCTTTGGGTTGACCTGGTTTTTCCCTTCTTCCCTGTTTCAGGGTTTGGGTCTCCCAGGTCGTCTGCAGAGTTATTTGGTCCAGCCAGCCTGCAGTTTATCCTCGTGCCCATGACGTTTATAAATTTCCTACTTTGGCTGCCGTCTTTGGTAATATGTCTTAGGCTGACATTCGGGCACAGAGTTTTGGGGGGTTGAACAGGGTTCTGGCTGCTCGCCACCTAGTCAATGTTCTAGCCCTAGTTTGGAGTGTGTTGCATTGGGTCAACGATTGCAGCCAGTGGTCTCGACTTCACATTGAGGAGCGAGTGCCGGCCACCTACCAGGTAAGACCTTCTTGTTTTATCTTTGGTTAAGTAGCTCCATGGAGCCAAAGGGGCTCCCCTAAAAACCAGTGTTTAATGTAATGAAACACCCTTTTCTTGTTGAGACCCAGAGGCTTCCTGGCATCCCTCTCTTCCTCCAGTTAGCGGTTTATCATGGTTGTCATCATCCAGCTTCTGAACTGAAGGGTGGATAGCTGGCACAGCTGTCTGAGGGCTTCCCCTTCCCCCTCCCAGGGAGGGGGGAAGCTGCACAAACAGCGTTGCAGTGACAGTTGTGATGTTATGCTCATTTTTAGTTTAGGGAGTTCTGTCCAACAGTTCGACTTTCAGTAGCAATTTTTAACCAGATAGGGTTTGTTTTGGGGAGCGCCTAGCTTTCTGGGTACCCGACTCAGTCACTGGCAGACATAGAATGCTTCCAACCACACGGGGGTTTCTATAGGCCATTGCTCCTCACACTTCTCTGAGAGGGCCAGGTTCTGGCTCGTGGTCCCTGGTAGGCCTATGAACTCCATTCGCTTTGACTGATGCCATGGTCTAATACATTCATATCAACCCGGAGAGCTCCAGGGAGCCTCCGGATCTCACCCTGAAAATGGCGTTTGTTTTTCTGGGAGGAGCCCTGTCGGCTCCCCAGAGCTATTCAGGCTGAATGGATATGTATAACTTTCTGTCATCAGTCAATGTGCACAGAGTTCTTGTCTACCTGGGACCATGAGCCAGAACCTGCCCCCTTTCAAGAGAGGCAAGAGGAGCAATGGCCTATAGAAACCCCAGTGTGATTGGGAGCATTCTATGTCTGCCATTGATCGGATCTGGCACCCAGAAAGGCAGGCACTTCAAAGCAAACCCTTATTCTGGTGAAACTATTGCTACCGAAAGTCGAACGAGTGGACAGAACTCCCCAAATGAAAATTAGCAAACGAGCATGATGTCATCATGTCGCCGCGCCGCTGTCTGTGTTACCACCCCCCTCCCCGAGAGGGGTAAGGGGAAGCCCCAGACCTCCATGCTGGCGATCCACCGGCAATCAGTTTGCGATCCATCGGCAATCCGCTGGCGATCCACCGGCGATCCGCCGGCGATTCTCAGGCTGATGTGCTACTGGCGTGGTCTTGTCTCTATCTGGTTCCTGCGATTTGGCTCAGGTTCTGTGCATTGTGGTGTGCAAGCCAGCAGTAATATTCTTCAGTACTGGGGCTGCATGCACCTAGGGCCACCTTCCCTAGGTGCCCTGTAAGTACAGTGTGTCCTCACTGGAACGAACTATGTGGGGCGAAGCCGATTTGTTCCAGTGCGGAATTTGTTCCATCCGTCCGGCCCCAACAACCCTCTTAAAAAAAAAATTCTGGGGGGATCCCCTACAGCTCCCCAGAGCTATCCAGGCTGATAGGGATAGTCCTAACTTTTGGCATCAGTCGATGTGGGTGGAGTTCTAGGCCTACTGGGGACCATGGCCAGAACCTAGCTCCCTCAGAGAGGCACAAGGAGCAATGGCTTATAGAAACGCACATATGAATTTGGAGCATTCTATATATCTTCCATCGACCGGGACAGGCACCCAGAAAGGTAAGCACCTCAAAACAAACCCCTATTCTGGTGAAACCAATGAAAATAACGAAACAAGTCGACAGAACTCCCCCAAGGGAAAATGAGCAAAAAAGCATAAAGTCACACGAGCTGCGCAGCTCCCCATTCCTCGGGAGGGGGAAGCAGGAGCCCCAGACCCCCCTCGCACTGGCGATCCACACCTTCACTTCCTTGGCTGATGGGATAAGGCATACTCGTTGTGGCTCCAGATTCTCTTTGTGCTGTGCCTGGGTTCAGTACTTCTCTTTGGTGGTGTGAGAGCTAGGAGCTTATTCTTATATTCTTAGTGGGAGCTTATTCCAGAGTACTCGGGCTGCATGTGTTTAGGGCTACCTTCCCTAAGTCTCCCTGTAAGTACCGCCCTGGGGGCTTGGGGTTACTTTCCACAAGTTTTCCTGCTATTCCAGCTGCCCTGGCTTTTTCTTGTGAGGTCAGGGCTTTGGAAGACGACTCGGCCCCGGGGCCTGACGTGGAGGTTCCTGGGGTTGGGAAGGAGCTGACTTGGGGGCCTTGGGTCTTGTTGGACCTACGCCTGGGTTTTCCAACCCTCCGAGTGGGGCTTGCTGTTACTAGGAGTGGGGTTTTCCTTCCCTCCCCCCCCCCCTCTGCGTACGACTTGGATTTGGGTTCGGCTACTCCCCGGGTTTGGTTCTGTATCCTTGCAGGTCCTTTAGTTCTGCCCTTCTGGAGGTTTTTGGCTTCCCGCATCACTCCGCCTGAGGTGCGAGCGGCCATTGCAGCTTATCTCCTGCGCAACCCAGATTATGCCTCAATAATGAATCCGTCTTCCTTCGGGTTTGGGTCTTCGTCTCCATACTGGGTTCGTTATGAGGTCCCGGAGTCATCTTGGCTGGCGGACTGCGCATGGGACACCTTCTGTAGCAACTGCACGCTGGAGTGGTGTGAGGCGTTGACTGTGGTCCAGGTTTACCTGGGGGTGTTTTTGCACATCCTAACGAGTGCCTTTTCGCTCCGGCTCTTTTGCGGGACGTTGGCGCAGTTCATCTTCACGTGCAGGTACCTTACTTGTTAGCAGGGCTTGTAGCTGAGGACTTGCGTGCACGGGGGCTCATTGACTTCGTTCCAGCGCCTCTTTTCCCTCCATGAGTAGTCTTTGCATTAGCATACAGAGGATGAAGAGGCACTTGGGGCTATTCCTGAGTCTAGCGCCTTGGCCTCAGCTGCTCGTGTGTCCTCTGCCCTTTTGAAGCTGTTTGATGCGCTGTTGCGGTTTTTCGCTGCCTGGCTCACATTTCGGCAGGTAGTGCTCTCTTCCTCCTTGGAATCCGCTTGGGCCCCCTGGCTCTTAAATTGTTTTCGCCTTTTTGTCCTTTGATGTTTTCTGCTTCTGCAGTTGAACAGTATATGCAGGCTCACCTCACTGGTTCTTCCAGCTGCCACTCGATGTCTGACCTTTTGGTTCTCGGGGGGTCTAGGGTGGGTTCCTCCGGGAGGGGTCGGGCCAGGGCCAGCAGTTCCGCCCGTCGAGGTGGGCCGTAGGTGCCAGTTTCAGAACCGGTGCAGTCTTCAGTCCCGGCTGCGTCTGGTTGGCATGGGGCTTGCTCTGTGCATAGGTCAGGTTCTTGTAAGGGGCATCGGCCCTTTCGTGGTTGGCCCCATTGACAGTGCAATGGGGGGGGGGGGAGGCTTACTCTGTTCGCTCATGCCTGGTCCCACTATTCATGGGCTTCTCGGGTTATTTCTCGCGGCCTGCTGCGGCATTGGGTGGCTCCTCCTTCAGGGGAATTCGGGGCTGGCTGGGCAGGCTTCTTCTTCTGTGCTCTGTCGGGTTGCCTTGGAGTGGATGCGCTTGGGTGTGGTCAAAACAACAACATCCCTCAGGTGGGTTTCCTGCCAGTTTCCAGTTCTGAAACGGGACGGTGCGGACCTGCAGTTCATTCTGAACTTGTCCCATCTGAACCCCTGCATTTTCTGTGGAGAGCTCCTTCAGCTCCCTGCAGCTATACCAGGCTGATGTCTATATATTAGACTGTGGCAACAGCCAATCGAAGGAGTTCTAGGCCTACCAGGGACCAGAGCCAGAACCTGGCCCCCTCAAGAGAGGCATGAGGAGCAATAGCCTAAAGACACCACCATGTAATTGGAAGCAGTCTTTGTCTGCCATCTACCAGGTCAGGCACCCAGAAAGGTAGGAATTCCAAAACAAACTACTGCTGATCAAATAAATTGCTAACCGAAAGCCGAACTAGCAACAGAACTCCCCAATCAAAACTAAGGAAACAAATATGACGTCACCACAAATGCCGCATATCTGTCTGCGCAACCCCCCTTACCTGGGAGGGATACCGGGGGTCCCAGACCTCCACGCCGGCAACTCTCCTCAGTTCACAGGCTGTTGTGAGGGTTCCTGATGTGAACACAATAATTATATTACTGACGAGGTCAAAAGGATAACCGTGACACATTGGACGTCCACTTTACACACGAATTTGAATTTGTCTCAAAATACGCGATTCTGGCACAACACTGGACTTAAAAAAAATTTCCAACACAATCTGCCTCATAAAATCTTTAGCAAAACTTGGCAAAAATCTAATTACCAATTCCTGATTTTAAGACCATAATTATGTTACTTGCGCGCACTAGAGAATAATACTAGTCCTGGAACGCACACTTGACATGAAAATTCAAATTTTCACCAAAAACTCAGATTTTAGTCAAAACTGGACTTGGGATTTTTCCAACCAAATTTTCCAAAAAATTCACTTAATTCTAAAAAATTAAATTCTACATTCCTGACTTTAAATTTAGAATTACTTTACTGTCAAAGACTAACGAATCCTAATGATATCTGGATCTTACCCTTGACCCACGAATTCAAATTAACTTCAGTTAACCCAAATTATCCAAGTGGACTCTGACAAAATTCAACCACATGATTGTCTTAGAAATTTTCCACTAACTCGTTCAAACTTTTCCACAAAATCACTATCACTTAACCCTTTAGTTGGACAAGACATCATATGATGCGTTGAGTGACTTGCAGTAACTTGCGCTCGGCATCATATGATGTTTTGGAGTACCGCGCAAGATTTAAACGGCCCGCGGATACACGGGGTTCACCACACCTTCATCAGTGCTCTTGTAAACAGACGCCATTTTTTTTCAAAATCGTGGGCCAAATTCCCGGGTGTGAGGGGCCTCAGTATTGAGTGAGCTACCAGCCTGACGCATGTAGCATGAGCTCACAGCACTGGTTTTCAGCTTGTGACCACAGCATCGCCTAAAAATGCCATAATATACATGTTAACACTTTCGCGCTCTCGGCGCTCAAAAAAAAAACAATACCCCAGATGCTTTCGGCACTTCGCGCGCCTACCAGGTAAGACCAAAAAGTGTACACTCTTTTGACTGTCCTGACAATAATTGAAGGCGCACGTATTTAAATTTGGTATCACTGTGTTCGCAATGAAATTGTCTATAAGAGCATACCTATAAAATGCCGCCCAAGCATAAGGAGTATCAACACCAAATAAAAAACTATGCAGATCACTCGCCGAGAGCGCCAAACAGCAACAAAATGTTTCCACTCTCTTAATGGTTGCAAAGCCTACAGTTGTCCTACATCGCTAATTTTGGTATCATTGGAATCGCAATAAAATTCTCTACACGGACATATGCATATGAATGTTTAATATAGGTAATTGCCCACCTGCAAGAGTGTGTGAAGTGGAGAGTAGTTAGCCGCGAGCGCACTGGCGAAAACACAGGGGGGAAATCATGCTTGGAAAGTTTATACGTTTCCTGACCCTACTTTTCTATGTATGTATTTCTTTTTTATACCAATGTGTTCGCAATAAAATTTTCTATAAGATGAACTGTATAACATTTGTACAAAGCATGTGTAAGAGAAGCGCCAAATATAGAACCACGTCGCTCAGTATGCGTTCGCGGCAGAAACGAACGCATTGTTTTCGTTCGTTTGATGTTTGTCATGTTTATACTTGTTGAAACATTTTATAATTTGTATGACAGTGATCGCAGTAAAATTCCCTACACAGACATATACATAACAAATACAAATATTTCCCACGTGTTGGATATATCAACGGCTAAAGGGAACCCACTGCCACACGCTCGCCACACCCCCAAACATACTTTGTGTATTTTTTTTTTACTCATAGAAGTTTATATGATATAATATTCATTCTGGTACCAAAACATTCGCAAATAAATTCTCTACAAAACAAAAGTATCCCCATCCATTTTGGTTAAAAAATGGAATTTATAGAAATATTTTTTCGATGGACGAGAAAAGTAGGCAGTTATGCGGAATCGTAAGAGAAAACGGCGACGAGTTATCTCTAATATAAAGCGCGAAAGTGTTAATTCTTGCTTTTATTTAGCGATTATATTATTACAGAAGACCCTTAACTGTGATAAAACTGACCAGGGTTTTGATAATAGCAGGATTGTGGTGATATTTAGCGCTGTGCTTCATGGAGGAAGGAATAATGCTGTGGGAGGGAGGGTGCTGGCATTGTCTTTTGACTGTGTCTGGCCACCTTTTATTGACTGCACTCACCGTACCAGCTTAGTGGTTCGCTATGGTGAACACAAATGTAGATACTTATATATAACGTGTGTATAGAGTGTAATAACAGCAATAGGAGTAGGTTTGGGAGTTGCCATTTTGGTGAGGGAGGTGCGTCGTCTGCACGACTTATCATGTTGTTTACTGGTGATCATGCACTATGACCTTTGGGCACCATACCAGTTTACTTGTAAAAGTATGGAGAATAAAACAGGTAGATACTTATATATAATGTGTGTATATAGCGTAATAACACCACAGTATTGTTGGAGGAGAAATATTAGTGCGTCTGGTCTTGAGGGCGCCTGCCACAAGCTGACAGTGTGAGTAGCTACGTCTTTGTGCCTTTACTCACCATACAAGCTTAGATGTACAGTTATGGTGAACAAAACATGTAAATACTTATATATAACATCTGTATATATAAAAGCAAAAACAGTATGGTGGGAGGAGAATGGTAGCAAGTCAGGTGAGCTGAGGGAGGGAGGGAGTGGCAGCCAGTGGCGGGCTGCCACTGCCACTGTCACTCAGCATACCAACTTAGTGGTTCGTTATGGTGAACACGAATGTAGATACGTATATATAACGTCTGTATATAGTGAATAAAAGCAAAAACAGTATTGTGGGAGGAGAATGTGGGTGAGTCAGGTGACTTGAGGGACGGAGGAAGTAGCAGCCAGTGGCGGGCTGCCACTGCCACTCAGCATGCCAACGTAGTGGTTCGTTATGGTGAACACGAATGTAGATACATATATATAATGTCTGTATATAGTGAATAAAAGCAAAAACAGTATGGTGGGAGGAGAATGTGGGCGAGTGAGGTGTTGAGGGAGTGAGTTGCAGCGGGTGGCTGGCTGGTGTGTGTCGGTCACTCCTCATTACTTTTTGACTCATAATAGCAACATAGTAGTTCGTTATGGTGAACAAAACGTGCAGATACTTATATATAACCTGTGTATATAGCGTAATAACCGACAAAGTATTTGTTCACTGTTTGATGAACATAATTGAATCAACAATATGCACACCATATTTTTGAGTACAGCGATGATTCACTCATTTTATTATATAAATGTATCACACTACACACTATTGAATAATATTACAGCAAAAAAAAACTACGAAAAATCAATCAGAGACATTGAAATAATTAGATAATTATCTCTTTGTGGCAACTACGGCCTGACAGCTGGTGAGCAACAGACCGTCTGGGACGCATGCTGAGTCAGCGCCTGTTTTTTGCCAGACTTCCTCACCCTATAGTGGGCAATATATGCCACTTACATTTTTGTATTATTTTTCCCATGATCAGTGAACACAAATTAACAGGTTCAGAAGAATTTTTTTTTTTTTTTGTATGCGCCTGTGGTGACACATGCTAAATAGCCAGGCGCCATTTAACCCTTAACATGCTTGGGGTATAATATCCTTTCTTCCCCACAAGCGCATGTAATTTTGAAAAAAAAAAAAATATTTTTTCTTCCTAACCTGTTAATTTGTGTTCACTGATCATGGGAAAAATAATAAAAAAAATCGTAAGTGGCATATATTGCCCGCTATAGGGCGGGGAAATCTGGCAAAAAATAGGCGCTGACTCAGCGTGCGTCCCAGGCAGTCTGTTGCTCGCCAGCTGTCAGGCCGGAGTTGCCACAAAGAGATAATTACCTAATTATTTCAATGTCTCTGATTGATTTTTCATAGTTTTTTGCTGTAATATTATTCAATAGTGTGTAGTTTGATATATTTATATAATAAAATGAGTGAATCATTGCTTTACTCAAAAATATGGTGTGCATATTGTTGATTCAATTATGTTTGTCAATCAGTGAACAAATACTTTGTCGGTTATTACACTATAAGCACAGGTTATGTATAAGTATCTGTATATTTTGTTCACTATAACGAACCACTAAGTAGCTATTATGAGTCAAAAAGTAACGAGGAGTGACCGCCGTGTACCAGCCAGCCACTCCCGCCCTCCCTCAAGTCATCTGACTCACCCACATTCTCCTCCCACAATACTGTTTTTGCTATAATTCACTATATACAGACGTTATATATAAGTATCTACATGTTTTGTTCACCATAACTGTACATCTAAGCTTGTATGGTGAGTAAAGGCACAAAGACGTAGGACCTCACACAGTCAGCTGATGGCTGCCGCCCTCAAGGCCAGAGGCATTAATATTTCTCCTCCAACAATACTGTGTAGTGTTATTACGCTATATACACACATTATATATAAATATCTACCTGTTTTATTCACCATACTTGTACAAATAAACCGGTATGGGCCCCAAAGACCATCGTGGTAACCAGTAAACAACCCCGTCGTCTGCACGGTGGCGTCGTGTAGACGACGCAACCGCCCTCACCAAAATGTCGGCTCCCAACCTTCTCTTGCTGTTTATACCCTCTATACACACGTTATATATAAGTATCTACATTTGTGTTCACCATAGCGAACCACTAAGCTGGTATAGTGAGTGCAGTCAATAAAAGGTGGCCACACACGGTCAGAATACATCGCCACCACCCTCCCTCCCACAGCATTACTCCTCACTCCATGGCGCACAGCGCTAAATATCACCACACTCTTGCTATTATCAGAACCCTGGTCAGTTTTATCACAGTCAGGGGTCTTCTGTAATAATATCGCTACATAATAGCATGAACAAGTATATTTTGGCATTTTTAGGTGATGCTGTGGTCACAAGCTGAACAACAGTGCTGTTAGCTCATGCTGCGTGCGTCAGGCTTAGTTGCTCACTCAATACTGAGGCCAATAACACCCGGGAGTTTGGCCCACAATTTTTTTTTTAAATGGCGTCTGTTTACAAGAGCCCTGATGAAGGTGTGGTGAACCCCGTGTATCCGCGGGCCGTTTAAATCTTGCGTAGTACTTCAACACGTCATATGACGTGATGCGCAGTTAACTGGAACAACGTCCAACACGTCATATGATGTGATGCGCACTTTAAGGGTTAAGGGTTAATAACTAAATAAAATCACTCATCGTACAGTTACTAACCGGAAGGGAAGTACTAAGCCCAGAGGATTAACCAAACTTTAGACTCCTCACCTCTGACTTAGACTATTTCCTATTGGGACACAGAAATAAAATTTTGTGGACATAGACAATATTCAGGGGGAATACTTTATGCTTATCTTTAGATGATTTCGGGGCTTTTTAGTGTCCCCGCGGCCCAGTCCTCGACCAGGCCTCCACCCCCAGGAAGCAGCCCGTGACAGCTGACTAACACCCAGGTACCTATTTTACTGCTAGGTAACAGGGGCATAGGGTGTAAGAAACTCTGCCCATTGTTTCTCGCCGGTGCCTGGGATCGAACCCAGGACCCCACAGGATCACAAGTCCAGCGTGCTGTCCACTCGGCCAACCGGTTCCCTTTTGCTCAGGAAATTTAAAACACAGGGGCACTGAAATTTGGGGAAAATCTTTAACCCTTAACCCTTACACTGCTCAGGGGTCCTGGGGACATTTACACCCCTGTGTGCAAGAAAAAAAAAATTCTAATTTTTTTTTTGTCTTCTAAGCAAGTTAATTTGTGTCCCCTGAGCACGGGGGGAAGAAAAATCGTAGGTGACATATTTTGGGCACAATTGACCGAGGAAGTCTGGCAAAAAGTGGGCGTTGACAGAGCGGTCGTCAGACCCGGTCAGTGTCACCCGCGCTGACAGGTGGGAGTTGCCACAAAGATATTATTACCTAATTGTTTCAATGTCTCCGATTAATTTTTTCTTAGTTTTTTTGCAGTAATATTATTCAATAGTGTGTATTGTAATATATTTATACAATAAAAGTGGTGAATAATCGCTATACTCAAAAGTATGATGTGCATATTAGTGATTCAATTATTATGTTTATAAAACAATAAAGAAATAGTTTTGCTGCTATTACACTCTATACACAGGTTATATATAAGTATCTGCATGTTTTGGTCACCATAACGAACCATTAAGTTGGTATTGAGAGTCGAAAAGCAACGAGGAGTTACCGCCACACACCAGCCAGCCACTCGCTGCCACTCCCTCAACACACACACTAAACTTTCTTCCCAACAATACCATTTGTGGTGTTATTACACTATATACAGACATTATATATAAGTATGTATATATTTTGTTCACCATAACTGTACAGCTAAGCTGATATAGTTAGTTCAGGCACTAAGAGTCGTCGCTATACACAGATGGCGGCTCCGTCACTCATTCAAGGTCACACGCACTGAACTTTCTCACCCAACAATACTGTTTGCAGTGTTATTACCCTATATACACATATATATAAGTATCTACATGTTTTATGCACTGTAACTGTACACCTAAGCTTGTAGTGCACCCAAAGAGCATAGTGGCCACCCTCTAAACAGCTAGACAAATCGTGCAGACGACGTCACCTCTGTCACCCATATGGCACCTCCCAGCATAATCCTTTTGCTGTTATTACACTAATACACACATTATATATAAGTATCTACATTTGTGTTCACTATAGAGAACCACTGACCTGGTATGGTAAATGCAAACAATAACAGGTAGCCACACAGTCAGTAAACGATGTTGTCTCCCTCCGTCTCTCAGCATCACTCCTCCCACAGCGCTAATTATTACAACAATCCTGCTATTATCACAACCCTGGTTATTTATATCACAGTCATCCCGGCAAACACACACCGAAACTAAGATGTTGCTACAACGTTCGAACAAGTTTTAACCCTTCTTAACCAGATATAACAACCAATATAACAAGTTGTAACAACGTTCTAATACGTCATAAACACGTTAAGCCAAGATGTAACAACTTTATTACAAGTTGTAACAAGCGGAAAATAGAGATAGTTACATTTTGTGTTTCTAGGGATGGGTCATCTGTAATATTGTCATCACTAAATAATAACAATTATATATTTATTTTGACATTTTTCGACGATGCTGTGGTCACAAGCTGAACAGCAATGCTGTTCGCTCATGCTGCGTGCACCAGCCTTGGTTGTTCCAACAGTACTGTGCCTCTCACACCTGAGAATATTGCCCACGATTTTTTTTAGAAATGGCGTCTGTTTACAAGAGCCCTGAGGAAGCTACTGTGAACCCCGTGTAGCTGCGGGCCATTTGAATCGGGCCTGGCTCCCTATGGCGTATATATACGCCATGCGCACCGTGGGACATGTTACTCAGGGCGTATATATACGCCATGTGCAGTTTAAGGGTTAAACTGTGCAACATGTAATATGCAGGGCTAAGTAACTTACAATAAATTGCGCATCGGGTCATATGACGCGATGGAGTACTATGCAAGATTTAAACGGCCCGCGGATATACGGGGTTCACCTCACCTTCATCAGGGCTCTTGTAAACAGACGCCATTTAAAAAAAAAAATCATGGGCCACATTCCCGGGAGTGAGGGCTTCAGCAGTGAGTGAGCCACCAAGACTGGCACACTTAGCATGAACTCACAGCACTGCTGACCAGCTTGTGACCACAGCATCGCCTAAAAAGGGCATAATATATATATATGCTATTATATAGCGATGATAGTATTAAAGAAGACCCCTGACTGTGATAAAAATGACCAGGATTCTGATAATAGCAGGATTGTAGTGATAATTAGCGCTTTAGTGGGAGGAGTAATTTTGGTGGAGAGGGAGGTAGTGTTATCTGCTGACTCTGTGTGACCACCTTTTACTGTCTGGACTCACTATACCAACTTAGTTGTTTGCTATTGTGAACAAAACATACAGATACTTATATATAACTTCTGTATATAGTGAATAAAAGCAAAAACAGTATGGTGGGAGGAGAATGGTAGCGAGTAAGGTGAGGTGACAGAGGGAGCGCGAGACAGCCAGTGGCGGGCTTCCACATCCTGCCACTGCCACTCAGCATACCAACTTAGTGGTTTGTTATGGTGAACACAAATATAGATACTTATATATAACCTGTATATATAGTATAATAACAGTAAAAAGAGTGAGGGGAAGAAGCTATTTTGGTGAGGGAGGTGGCAACATCTGCATGATTTATCATGCTAGGTAAGGGTGGCCACTATGCTCTTTGGGCACTGTACCGACTTAGTTGAACAGTTGTGGTGAACAAAACATGTAGATACTTATATATAATGTGTATATAGGGTAATATCACCACAAACAGTATTGTTGGGGGAGAAATTTTAGTACATTTGACCTTGAATGTGTGAGGGAGGCAGCTGCCAGCTGACTGTGTGTAGCAACATTTCTTAGTGCCTGAACTAGCTATATCAACTTAGTTGTAAGTTTTGGTGAACAAAACATGTAGATACATATATATAAAATGTCTGTATATAGTGAATAAAAGCAAAAACAGTATGGTGGGAGGAGAATGTGGGTGAGTGAGGTGTTGAGGGAATGAGTGGCAGCGAGTGGCTGGCTGATGTGTTGCAGTCACTCCTCGTTGCTTTTTGACTCATTATACCAACTTAGTGGTTCGTTATGGTTAACAAAACATGTAGATACATATATATAACCTGTGTATATAGTGTAATAACCGACAAAGTATTTGTTCACTGTTTGATGAACTTAATAATTGAATCAACAATATGCGCACCATAATTTTGAGTACAGCGATGATTCACACATTTTATTATATAAATATATCACACTACACACTATTGAATAACATTACAGCATAAAAACTACGAAAAATCAATCAGAGACGTTGAAATAGTTAGGTAATTATCTCTTTGTGGCCACTTCTGCCTGACAGCTGGGGCGGAGCAGAATGCCTGGGACGCATGATGAGTCAGCGCCTGTTTTTCGCCAGGCTTCCTCACCCTATAGTGGGCAAAATATGCCACTTACGATTTTTTTTTTTCCATGATCAGAGAACACAAATTAACAGGTTTAGAAGAAAAAATCATCATTTTTTTGTTGTATCTGCCTGTGGGTGACTGGCCAAATAGCCCTTAGCAACACAAATGTTAACCACTGTGCTGCACCGAGTTTACTGTAGACACTCGATTATCCTGGATTCGAACATCCGGAAAATGCCCTTATACGGCCAAAATTGTGACCGGATAAAGTTATTTCAATATCCAGCCAAAATGTCCATGGGAGCCGGATAAAAAAATCGGAGCCGGGTTAACTTGCAGCCGTTCAGCTGCATGGTGTAGGAGGGGTAGGGTGGGTGGGTGGTGTTGGAAGAGAGGGGAGCTTTGGGAGGGACCATCTGGGGGGATAACTGTCAGAGAGTGAGGGAGTTAGCCAGGGAGGGAGTTGGTCAGGAAGGGAGGGAGGGAATTGGTCTGGAACAGAGGAAGGAAGTTGGTCATTAATGGAGGGAGTTGGTCAGGGAGGGAGGAAGGGAGTTGATCAGGGAGGGATGGAGGGAGTTGGTCAGGAAGGGAGGGAGGGAGTTGGTCAGGGAGGGAGGAAGGGAGTTGGTCAGAGAGGGAGGAAGGGAGCTGGTCAGGAAGGGAGGAAGGAAGTTGGTCAGGAAGGGAGGAAGGGAGTTGGTCAGGAAGGGAGGAAGGGAGTTGGTCAGGAAGGGAGGAAGGAAGTTGGTCAGGAAGGGAGGAAGAGAGTTGGTCAGGAAGGGAGGAAGAGAGTTGGTCAGGAAGGGAGGAAGAGAGTTGGTCAGGAAGGGAGGGAGTTGGTTAGGAAGGGAAGAAGGGAGTTGGTCAGGAAGTGAGGAAGGGAGTTGGTCAGGGAGGGAGGAAGGGAGTTGGTCAGGAAGGGAGGAAGGGAGTTGGTCACGGAGGAAGGAAGAACTGTTGTGTGTGTATGTGACTCGCGTTAAGCCTAACGAAGGGAGGTGGCGTTGGCGGTGTTGCAAGAATTAAATTGTTTTCTCATTGCTGTGGAGAGCTAGTTACGAATATTAATTAAATAACACACTATAATAGATGAACAGTACAGTACAGTATTTGGTTTGCTATTTATTCATTTAAATATTTACAATAAAATAAAATGGGATTTAACAGAATTTAAGGCGCATATGTTAAAATCATCGAACAGCGTGTCAACACCCATGTGTCGACGACACATATGGAGGGTGGATGGGAAGGCTGGCGTGAATTGGGGGAGGGGGGGGTGACCAGGCAGGAGATCACACGTGTGATCTGTCTCTGTTCCAGTCAAGCCAACTCACCCACCTGTTCACCCACTTTCCTGCCCACCCACCTGCCTGCACGCCCACTTACCCACCTGAATGCTCGCCCACCCAACCACTACGAGGAGAGGTTAGAAGCATTAAATATGCCAAAACTAGAAGACAGAAGAAAAAGAGGTGATATGATCACTACATACAAAATAGTAACAGGAATTGACAAAATCGACAGGGAAGACTTCCTGAGACCTGGAACTTCAAGAACAAGAGGTCATAGATTTAAACTAGCTAAACACAGATGCCGAAGAAATATAAGAAAATTCACCTTCGCAAATAGAGTGGTAGACGGTTGGAACAAGTTAAGTGAGAAGGTGGTGGAGGCCAAGACCGTCAGTAGTTTCAAAGCGTTATATGACAAAGAGTGCTGGGAAGACGGGACACCACGAGCGTAGCTCTCATCCTGTAACTACACTTAGGTAATTACACTTAGGTAATTACACCTGTTCACCCACCTACCTGCACACCCACCTGCCTGCTCACCCCACACACCTATCTGTTCACCCACTTTTCTGCCCACCCACCTGTTTACCCACCTGCCTGCACGCCCACTTACCCACCTGCCAATCCACCCACCCACCTGTTCACCCAACTGCTTGATAGCCCACCCAGCCACCTGTTCACCCATCTGCCTGATAGCCCACCCACCCATCTGTTTACCTACCTGCCTGCACACACACTTACCCACCTGCCAATCCACCCACTCACCTGTTCATCCACCTTCCTGATAGCCCACCCAGCCACCTGTTCACCCACCTGCCTGATAGCCCACCCACCCACCTGTTTACCCCCCTGCCTGCACGCCCAGTTACCCACCTGCCAACCCACCCACCCACCTGTTCACCCACCTGCCTCATAGCCCACCCAGCCACCTGTTCACCCACCTATCTGGCAGTCCACCCACCCACCTGTTTACCCACCTGCCTGCATACCCACTTACCCACTTGCCAATTCACCCACCTGCCTGCTTGAACCTGTTCACCCACCAAGTCCATCTGCCTGCCATCCACTCATCCAAAACCCACCTTCCTGAACCCACCTGTCCCTGCCTGCCCACCAACCCACCTGCCTGCCCACTCACTTTCCCTTCCCACCTATCAGCTAGGTTGCTAACCACCCACCCAGCCCCACACACTAATTAGTGTGTGACAATTCAAATCATGAGTGTGTTATAAAAATTGTTGGAAATGGTCTCTTTTGGACTCATAGGTGAAAAAGCACTATTTTCCGGAACACGTGATTATCCGGCTGGGGGCCCTTCCCATATAGTCCGGATAATTGAGTGGAGACAGTATTGAGAAATTCCCTCTGTGCGCATGAAATAAATTGTTCCCTAAAAAATCTTTTTTATTTGTAAAATGATAAATTCTCTTCCCTGAACATGTCTATGTAAAAATAAATACCAAATTCCACTTACTTTGGTTGTGGGGACGTGGACAACGTGCGCTGTGACGTCATTAGGGCCTGGTCGCCCATGCGTGACTCGCCCAGACACGGTCATGCTGGCCATTCAAGCACCGGGGTGTTGCCACAAATATATTTTCAATTTTTTGTTCTATGTATTTCCAATGCGGTTTTATTTGTATTTATCGTATATGATGCATATTTGTGTCCTTAATATATATATATATATATATATATATATATACATATATATATATATATATATATATATATATATATATATATATATGTATATATATATATATATATATATATATATATATATATATATATATATATGTATATATATATATATATATATAAATATATATATATATATATATATAGTAGAACGTTCATAATGTTCCATGAAACTGTGATAAATGTGTCAGTAATGTGTCCACAATACTGTAAATGTTTATTGTCGTAATATTACATTTTAAAAATTCACTAAAATTACAATATGTACAGTTTCACACACTATTTACACAGTAACACACACTATTACACACTCAGTACTTCAAAAGTGAGTAGTAATCAACGAAGTAGTCCATGGTACACAGCGCGACTTCGCTCTCCTTGCACCAAGTTCAAATAGATTTTTGCTTCCTGTTTCTTTGTTCTGTGTGCTTGCAAATAACGCACTCTCGTACACTCTTGGCATTAGTACCTGTAGGTGGTATGTAGTCAAGCTTGTAAAATGTAAGGTAGTCTTGAAAAGATTACAGGAAAAGATCAATTTGTAAGATAGTCATGAAAAGATTGCTTTGTAAGGTCCCACACAGGAAGAGATTCAGCCAGCCTCAAAGAATATCTGTCAGTCTGTAAGAGATTCAGCCAGCCTCAAAGAGTGTCCATGAGTCAAGAAGAGATTCAGCTATTCTTGAAAATATCTATGGAAAACACCACCATGGAAGTCGCTAACACTGTTCATCTATGCTTCTTGTATCAGATGCATCATCACTGAACGCAGAAAACTATTCATCTATGTATCATCTAAATAAATTGGAGATAGCATGGCATAGATGGGCAAGGATGGTCAGGGAGGGAGGAAGGGAGTTGGTCAGGAAGGGAGGAAGAGAGTTGGTCAGGAAGGGAGGAAGAGAGTTGGTCAGGAAGGGAGGGAGTTGGTCAGGAAGGGAGGAAGGGAGTTGGTCAAGGAGGGAGGAAGGGAGTTGGTCACGGAGGAAGGAAGAACTGTTGTGTGTGTATGTGACTCGCATTAAACCTAACGAAGGGAGGTGGTGTTGGCGGTGTTGCAAGAATTAAATTGTTTTCTTATTGCTGTGGAGAGCTAGTTATGAATATTAATTAAATAACACACTATAATAGATGAACAGTACAGTACAGTATTTGGTTTGCTATTTATTCATTTAAATATTTACAATAAAATAAAATGGGATTTATCAGAATTTAAGGCGCATATGTTAAAATCATCGAACAGCATGTCAACACCCATGTGTCGACGGCTTGATAGAATTCTGTGATCAGGTAACAAAGATTAAGCAAGAAAGAGAAGGATGGGCAGACTGCATTGTTTTGGACTGTCGGAAAGCCTTTGACACAGTACCCCATAAAAGGTTGATGCATAAGCTGGAGAAACAGGTAGCAGTAACTGGTAGAGCGCTCCAGTAGATAAGGGAGTACCTAAGTAATAAGTAGCAGAGAGTTACAGTGAGGGGTGAGACCTCAAAATGGCGTGAAGTCACCAGTGGAGTCCCACAGGGCTCTGTGCTTGGACCTATCCTGTTTCTGATATACGTAAATGATCTCCCAGAGGGTATAGACTCATTCCTCTCAATGTTTGCTGACGACGCCAAAATTATGAGAAGGATTAAGACAGAGGAGGACAGCTTGAGGCTTCAAGAAGACCTGGACAAACTGCAGGAATGGTCGAACAAATGGCTGTTAGAGTTTAACCCAAGCAAATGTAATGTAATGAAGATAGGGGTAGGAAGCAGGAGACCAGATACAAGGTATCATTTGGGAGATGAGATACTTCAAGAGTCAGAGAGAGAGAAAGACCTGGGGGTTGATATCACGCCAGACCTGTCCCCTGAAGCTCATATCAAGAGGATAACATCAGCAGCATATGCCAGGTTGACTAACATAAGAACAGCCTTTAGAAACTTGTGTAAGGAATCTTTCAGAACATTATATACCACATATGTCAGACCAATCCTGGAGTATGTGGCTCCAGCATGGAGTCCATATCTAGTCATGCATAAGACTAAACTGGAAAAGGTTCAAAGGTTTGGCACCAGACTAGTACCCGAGCTGAGAGGTATGAGCTACGAGGAGAGACTACGGGAATTAAATCTCACTTCGTTGGAAGACAGAAGAGTTAGGTCATGATCACCACATTCAAGATTCTCAAGGGAATCGACAGGGTTGATAAAGACAGGCTATTTAACACAAGGGGCACACGCACTAGGGGACACTGGTGGAAACTGAGTGCCCAAATGAGCCACAGAGATATTAGAAAGAAATTTTTTAGTGTCAGAGTGGTTGACAAATGGAATGCATTAGGAAGTAATGTGGTGGAGGCTGACTCCATACACAGTTTCAAGTGTAGATATGATAGAGCCCAATAGGCTCAGGAACCTGTACACCTTTTTACAGGCTTTCGACAGAGTTCCACATAAGAGGTTGTTCTGGAAACTGGAAAATATTGGAGGGGTGACAGGTAAGCTTCTATCATGGATGAAAAATTTTCTGACTGATAGAAAAATGAGGGCAGTAATCAGAGGCAATGTATCGGAATGGAGAAATGTCACAAGTGGAGTACCACAGGGTTCAGTTCTTGCACCAGTGATGTTTATTGTGTACATAAATAATCTACCAGTTGGTATACAGAATTATATGAACATGTTTGCTGATGATGCTAAGATAATAGGAAGGATAAGAAATTTAGATGATTGTCATGCCCTTCAAGAAGACCTGGACAAAATAAGTAGATGGAGCACCACTTGGCAAATGGAATTTAATGTTAATAAATGTCATGTTATGGAATGTGGAATAGGAGAACATAGACCCCACACAACCTATATATTATGTGAGAAATCTTTAAAGAATTCTGATAAAGAAAGAGATCTAGGGGTGGTTCTAGATAGAAAACTATCACCTGAGGACCACATAAAGAATATTGTGCAAGGAGCCTATGCTATGCTTTCTAACTTCAGAATTGCATTTAAATACATGGATGGCGATATACTAAAGAAATTATTCATGACTTTTGTTAGGCCAAAGCTAGAATATGCAGCTGTTGTGTGGTGCCCATATCTTAAGAAGCACATCAGCAAACTGGAAAAGGTGCAAAGACATGCTACTAAGTGGCTCCCAGAACTGAAGGGTAAGAGCTACGAGGAGAGGTTAGAAGCATTAAACATGCCAAAACTAGAAGACAGAAGAAAAAGAGGTGATATGATCACTACATACAAAATAGTAACAGGAATTGATAAAATCGCCAGGGAAGATTTCCTGAGACCTGGCACTTCAAGAACAAGAGGTCATAGATTTAAACTAGCTAAACACAGATGCCGAAGAAATATAAGAAAATTCACCTTCGCAAATAGAGTGGTAGACGGTTGGAACAAGTTAAGTGAGAAGGTGGTGGAGGCCAAGACCGTCAGTAGTTTCAAAGCGTTATATGACAGAGTGCTGGGAAGACGGGACACCACGAGCGTAGCTCTCATCCTGTAACTACACTTAGGTAATTACACTTAGGTAATTACCTGTTGTTTGACGGTTGAGAGGCAGGACCAAAGAGCCAGAGCTCAACCCCCACAAGCACAACTAGGTGAGTACAAGGCTGGCATGAAGTGGGGGAGGTGGGGAGTGACCAAGCAGGAGATCACACGTGTGATCTGTCTCTGTTCCAGTCTAGCCAACTCACCCACCTGTTCACCCACTTCCCTGCCCACCCACCTGTTTACCCACCTGCCTGCATGCCCACTTACCCACCTGTTCACCCACTTCCCTGCCCCCCACCTGTTTACCCACCTGCCTGCATGCCCACTTACCCACCTGAATGCTCGCCCACCCAACCACCTGTTCACCCATCTACCTGCACACCCACCTGCCTGCTCACCCCACCCACCTACCTGCTCACCCACTTTCCTGCCCACCCACCTGTTTACCCACCTGCCTGCACGCCCACTTACCCACCTGCCAATCCACTCACCCACCTGTTCACCCAGCCACCTGTTCACCCACCTGCCTGATAGCCCACCCAGCCACCTGTTCACCCACCTGCCTGATAGCCCACCCAGCCACCTGTTCACCCACCTGTTTACCTACCTGCCTGCACACCCACTTACCCACCTCCCAATCCACCCATCCACCTGTTCACCCACCTGTCTGATAGCCCACCCAGCCACCTATTCACCCACCTGTTTACCTACCTGCCTGCACGCCCACTTACCCACTTGCCAATCCACCCAGCCACCTTTTCACCCACCAGCCTGATATCCCACCCAGCCACCTGTTCATCTGCCTGCTTGCCCACCCACCCACCTGAATGCTCGCCCATGCAACCACCTGTTTTATTAAGGTTATCTTGAGATGATTTCGGGTTTTTTTTTTTAGTGTCCCCGCGGCCCGGTCCTCGACCAGGCCTCCACCCCCAGGAAGCAGCCTGCGACAGCTGACTAACTCCCAGGTACCTATTTACTGCTAGGTAACAGGGGCATTCAGGGTGAAAGAAACTTTGCCCATTTGCTTCTGCCTCGTGCGGGAATCGAACCCGCGCCACAGAATTACGAATCCTGCGCGCTATCCACCAGGCTACAAGGCCCCTTAGAGGCCTCTAAGGGGCCTGTGTATGTTCACCCACATACCCACATACCTGCACACCCACCTGCCTGCTCACCCCACCCACCCACCTGTAATTACCTAAGTGTAGTTACAGGATGAGAGCTGGCCTGTTCACCCACTTCCCTGCCCACCCACCTGCCTGCATGCCCACTTACCCACCTGCCAATCCACCCACCCACCTGTTCACCCACCAGCCTGACAGCCCACCCACCCACCTGTTTACCCCCTCTGCCTGCACACCCAGTTGCCCACCTGCCAACCCACCTGTTCACCCACCTGCCTCATAGCCCACCCAGCCACCTGTTCACCCACTTGCCTGACAGCCCACCCACCCTCCTGTTTACCCACCTGCCTGCATGCCCACTTACCCACTTGCCAATTCACCCACCCACTTGCCTGATAGCCCACCCACACACCTGAATGCTCACCCACCCAACCACCTGCCCACCCACCTACCTGTCAATCCACCCACCCACCTGTTTACCCACCTGCCTGCTCACCCACCCACCTATTCACCCACCTGCCTGCTTGAACCTGTTCACCCATCAAGCCCATCTGCCTGCCATCCACTCATCCAAAATCCACCTTCCTGAACCCACCTGTCCCTGCCTGCCCACCAACCCACCTGCCTGCCCACTCACTTTCCCTTCCCACCTACCAGTTAGGTTGCTATCCACACACCCAGCCCCAAACACTAATTAGTGTGTGACAATTCAAATCATGAGTGTGGTATAAAAATTGTTGGAAATGGTCTCTTTTGGACTCAGAGGTGAAAAAGTACTATTTTCCGGAACACATGATTATCCGGCTGGGGGTCCTTCCCATATAGTCCGGATAATTGAGTGGAGACAGTATTGAGAAATTCCCTCTGTGCGCATGAAATAAATTGTTCCCTAAAAATCTTTTTTATTTGTAAAATGATAAATTCTCTTCCCTGAACATGTCTATGTAAAAATAAATACCAAATTCCACTTACTTTGGTTGTGGGGACGTGGACAAGGTGCGCTGTGACGTCATTAAGGCCTGGTCGCCCATGCGTGATTCGCCCAGACACGGTCATGCAGGCCATTCAAGCACCGGGGTGTTGCCACAAATACATTTTCAATTTTTTGTTCTATGTATTTCCAATGCGGTTTTAGTTGTATTAATCATATATAGGACACATATTTGTGTCCTTTACAATATATATATATATATATATATGCTCTGAATGCTCTGTGTTCCCTTCTCTGAGGCTGTGGGTCCCTAAAATTGCACCAGTGGTGGTACCCCCCTATATATATATATATATATATATATATATATATATATATATATATATATATATATATATATATATATATATATATATATATATATATATATACAGTATCCACTCAATTTAACGGCCTCTTTTATACCGATCTGCCGGTAATAACGACCGGTTTGGGAGACCAGTATTTAGAGCCTCATATAACGGTCTGGCAGTCGATATTACCGAAGGTCGGTATTGGGTTTTGTCTTAGTATCAGAGGGGCCTCACATGGCAAGCTGGCCACCTACCCCTTTCATCCCCTCCCTCACCCTCACTGAACCTCTACCCACACACCCTCACTTTTTGCCTCTCCACCCCCCCACCCCAAGACCCTTCTGGGAAATGGCTCAGTAGACTGCCAGCCAGAGACAGCCTGGAGAATCTCCATCTAATAAAGCATTAATGAAACAAGTATTTTATAACTTTTTATTATCCTAATAATATTACTAAACAAAATCTGCAAGCAAAAATATATATGGTGTACATCCAGAATTAAATTAAGAAACATCTGGTTATTTGGGTCAAGTGTTAGGCTTATCTTTTCCCTTCCCCACCACCGACACCCCCCTGCCCCCCCCCCCATACTTCCCATACACACGCTCTCTCTGCTTCATCTCATCATTTTGAAGTTATCTTGAAGTGTTTCCGGGGTTTAGCGTCCCCGCAGCCCGGTCGTCGACCAGGCTTCCTCGTTGCTGGACTGGTCAACCAGGCTGTTTGACGCGGCTGCTCGCAGCCTGACATATGAATCAGCCTGGTTGATCAGGTATCCTTTGGAGATGCTTATCCAGTTCTCTTGAACACTGAGGGGTCAGCCAGGTATGCCCCTTATGTGTAGTGGAAGCGTGTTGAACAGCCTCGGGCCCGAGATGTTGATAGAGCTCTCTGAAGAGTACCTGTTGCACCTGTATCATCCACTGCTCCATCCCTCCCTCCCTCTCTTCTTCCCTCCCTCCATCCAACCATCCCTCCCTCCCTCCATCCCTCCTTCCCAGCTCCCTTCCTCCATCCAACCATCCCTCCCCTCCATCCCTTTATCCTTCCATCCCTTCCTCCCTCCCTCCCTCCCTCCCTCCCTCCCTCCCTCCCTCCCTCCCTCCCTCCCTCCCTCCCTCCCTCCCTCCATCCATCCCTCCCTCCCTCCTTCCATCCCACCCTCCTTCCTTCTCTCCCTCCTTCCTTCTATCTCTCCCTCCTTCCTTCTATCCCTCCCTCCTTCCTTCTCTCCCTCCCTCCCTCCTTCCCAGCTCCCTCCCTCCTTCCCAGCTCCCTCCCTCCATCCAACCATCCCTCCCTCCCTCCCTCCAGCCATCCCTCCCTCCCTCCATAACTCCTTCCCAGCTCCCTTCCTCCATCCAACCATCCCTCCCCTCCATCCCTTTGTCCTTCCTTATCTTTCTCCATCCCTCCATCCTTTCCTCCTTCCCTCCCTCCATCCCTCCCTCCCTCCTTCCTTTCATCCCTCTCTCCCTCCCTTCTCTCCCTCCTTCCCTCCCTCCCTCCTTACTTCCATCCCTCCCTCCCTCCCTCCTTCCTTCTCTCCCTCCTTCCTTCCTTCCATCCCTCCCTCCCTCCCTCCCTCCCTCCCTCCCTCCTTCCTTCCTTCCTTCCTTCCTTCCTTCCTTCCTTCCTTCCTTCCTTCCTTCCTTCCTTCCTTCCTTCCTTCCTTCCTTCCTTCCTTCCATCCATCCCTCCATCCCTCCCTCCTTCCTTCCTTCCTTCCATCCATCCCTTCCTCCATTCAACCATCCCTTCCTCCCTCCTTACCTCCATCTCTTCCTCCTTACCTCCATCTCTCCCTCCTTACCTCCATCTCTCCCTCCCCTCCCTCCCTCCCTCCTTCCTTCCATCCCTCCTTCCCTTCCTTCCTTCCTCCCTCCATCCCTCCTTCCATCCATCCAAACATCTGGTTAACTGGGTCAAGTGTTAGGCTTATCTCTTCCCTTCTCCACCACCGACACACACAACCCCCCCCCCGCCCCCCCCCCATAGACTCGCTGTCTCTGCTTCACCTCAACATCCATTGCTCCATCCCTCCCTCTCTTTTTCCCTCCCTCCATCCCTTCGTCCCTCTTTCCCTACCTCCATCCCTCCCTCCATCACTCCCCTCCAACCCTTCCTCCCTCCTTCCTTCCATCCTTCCCTCCTTCCCAGCTCCCTCCCTCCCTCCTTCCCTCCATCCCTCCCCTCCTCCCCTTCTTCCCTCCATCCATCCCTCCTTCCCTCCATTACTCCCCTCCATCCCTTCCTCCCTCCTTCACTCCCTTCCTCCATCTCTTCCTCCCTCCTTCCTTCCATCCCTCCCTCCTTCCTAGCTCCCTCCCCTCCTCCCCTTCCTCCCTCCATCTCTCCCTCCTTCCCTCCCCTCCATCCCTTCCTCCCTCCATCCCTTCCTCCCTCCTTCCCTCCATCTCTCCCTCCTTCCCTCCCCTCCATCCCTTCCTCCCTCCATCCCTTCCTCCCTCCTTCCATCTAAACATCTGGTTGCGAGCTGGTCCCTTCCCCCACCAACGACACCCCCCTCCCCCCAAACTTCCCATACACACGCTCTCTCAGCTTCACCTCAACAACCATAGCGCCATCCCTCTCTCTCTCCCTCCCTCCATCAATCCATCCATCCATCAATCCATCCCTCCATCCACTCCCTCCCTATCTACCACCCAGCCTCTGCCTGCCTGCCTGCCTCCCTCCCTCCATGCCTACCACCCAGCCTCTGCCTGCCTCTGCCTGCCTGCCTCCCTCCCTCCTTGCCTGTCCCTCCCTGCCTAGCACCCAGCATCTGCCTGCCTCCCTCCCAAGCTCTGCCTTCCTCCTTGCCTCTCCCTCCCTGCCTACCTCATAGCCTCTCCCTGCCTGCCTGCCTGCCTACATTTCAGCCTCTCCATCCCTGCCTGCCTGCCCATCCACCCACCAGTCAGCCATCACTGACACAACGAGTGCATTTGGAGTCAACATGGTGCACGGATGTTCCTTGATTGTGCCGATATGTCCAACAAAGTCACGGAATGAATACTCCAGCCTCATGACAAATCAAAACAATTTGCCGTGAATCTGTGACATCACAGGGTAGAAGGCACTAGAGTGGTGGACCCAGTGGCTGTCTGTATAAAATATATCTTACCTGAACGTTACTTGAAAAATTACCGACACTTAACTTCGGAAATACCGGAGCTCCGGAAATAACGACCAAGGTACAGCCCCATATAGGCCGTTAAATCGAGTGGATACTATATATATATATATATATATATATATGTGTGTATATCACGAAAATAAACACGTGATTAAAAATGTGACAATGTCAGACCACGGAGGAAAAATGAAACAGGAATTTCCTTAACCCTTAACATGCTCGGGGTCTAATATCCTGCCATCCGCACAGGCGCATGTCATTTTGAAAAAAACAAAATTTTTTTTTTTTTTGCTAATCTGTTAAGTTCTGTTCACTGATCACGGGAAAAATAAAAAAAATTCTATTGTACTTACTTTTGTTGCAATAGAGCCGAGAAGCTCGGTGATGACGTCACAATCTGCATGTTCGCTCATGCAGTACACGCCCGGGAGGTGTTGCGTGCGGTCCTCAAACAGCCAGAGTTGCCACAAATATATTTTCGCGCTATTTATTTACAATGTCTAAGCGCATTTTATCTAATTTTTTTTCACTAATTGTGTTTCAAATACTGTTTGAACATATTTTGTATCAATAATTGTTGCATATTTGAGTATACACAGGCGCACACAAATATTTTCAATTACGGCAATATAATATGTCATTACAGTCTATTATATTGTATGTTCTGCTTATATTTGTATATATTTACACACACGCACACGCTATCTGCTTATATGTTTACATATTTACACACTCGCACACGCTATACACACTTTGAAGCACACTTAGAAGATTTCTAGACTGTGGTAGTCATTGAAGCAGTCGACAGCACATAATGGGATACCACACGTTTCACACCATGTTTGCACAAGCTTCCGTTTCTTGTCTCTACGTGTCGTTGTTTTACACACCAAGCAATCACGTTGGGCTATTGCACGCTTCACACCAGGTGGCAAATACTTAAGTTTGTGTGCTAGGAAGCCTTCAGTGTGAGCGAGGCATGGAGTACCAGCATGCTGCAACAGTGGGTTTATGATGGGCCGCTGAATACCTGGGACATCTTTTGCAAACTTTCCTAATAACTGTATTGCAGCATCAAATACAAAGTCACGGAAAGTGGGCTTACGTCCAGTTCTCACAAGGTACATGTTGAAACAGTTCAGCATGCTCATGTCCACAAGATGGAAGAACACTTTTTTCGTCCACCTACATGTCTTCCGCACACACTCTGCAGTGCCAATCATCATGTCTGATTTATCAATCAACCGCATGTTGATATTATAGTCTAAAACACAGTCTGGCTTATATAGTGGTGCGTTTGTTTTATGGCTCACTTTCCCACTGTTCACCATTGTTCCATCATGAATTGTTGTCAACAAGTTCACCTCTCTTTTGTCTTTCCACCGAACTGACAGAATGTTATCACTTTTCCTTCTCTGACACTCACCAACTGCAATGTCGTTGTCAAACACAGGCATTTCCCTTCGTTGTGGCTTTACTGTACCAACCAATCCGGTTCTATTTTCTAGCAAGAACCGAGCTAGCAAGGGACTTGTATAGTAATTATCTGTGTATAAAATGTGTCCCTTGTTCATCCACGGAGCCATGATGGTCTCACTACACTCCCCGAGAATCCATGTTCGTCGTTACCGGGAATGTCTACATCACTAGCCGAGTACAGAATCATGTGTAACACGTATCCTGTCTCACAATCACAAAGAACAAAAAATTTCAGGCCAAATCGGTTTCGTTTTGAGGGAATGTACTGTTTGAATGGAACACGTCCCTTGAAAAGTATGAGAGATTCATCAACCACCAGCTTCTGTGCTGGTACGTAAAAATCTCTGAATTTTCCAATAACATCGTTCATGTAGTGCCTCACTCGCCACAGTCTATCATCAGGTGTTCGGTCCTGAACACTTCCAAAATGTAGACACCTGAGGAGTATCTGAAACCTGTCTCGTGACATATATTTCCCGAATAAAGGTGTTGGTATTGTCTTGTCCTTGCTCCAATAGTCATTTATTGCATGTTTGTGACAATGCTTCATCAACAGAGTGCCAAAAACACATACATTTCCGCCACTGTGGTATTTTTCCAACGCTGCAGTCGTGAAAATTCTGTGATTTCCCTCTCAATCAGGTAAGCAGCATGCAGGTTCGTTTGGTGTACAATGTATTCCATGAGTGGTTCATCATAGAATGCTGTAAAATATTCCATCTCAGCCATGTCCTCACCTTGATTAGGGAAAAGGTTTGTAATCCCTACATCTTTATCGTCAAAGTGAGGAATATTAGGAATAAAATCGTCACCATCACTCCACTAAAGTACACCAGGCGTCCTGCGAGATGCAGAGGAAAGACGGCGAGGAAGCGATGCATACCGGCGACCAGGAGCTGAATACCGTCTGCGAGAAGCACGGCGGCTACGTGCACGTGAGGTGGGTGCACGTGAGGTGGGTGCACGTGAGGTGGATGCACGTGAACACGAGGGTCTTGGTCCCTCATGTGGTGCCATGCGGTGGCGCTTGGCCGGGCGAGATGCTGCTGACGCGACAATTTCTCGCCCAGTTACACCACTGGTACCAGCCACAGGCTCAATAAAACTTTGATCTGAGTCACTAAACCCAGAAAAGGAGTCACCTCCCTCTGACTCGTCACCCTCAAACAGAAAATATCCACAGGAACTGTGAGGTCGTGGTAGAATTGGGGTAGAAAATGGGCGAGGAGGCATGGGAGAGCGTATAGGCCTCGCCATGGCATGGCGGTCATTCTCACTTTCACTGCTGCTGCTACTATCACCCGACAACTGTGTATAATCCTCATCGTTGTCTGAATCGTCAAACACACTTTCTTCACCTTCAGAGAATAATTCGTGGGCTATTTGCTCTGGGGTGAGGGACTGAGTGGTGCGTGCCCGTGAGGCGTTTGACCGTGCGCTCGCCATGGTGACTCTCGCTAAACTGAGGCCTCCCATGCCATCGAATCGTGAGCTGGATTTTTTTTCAAAATGGCCGCTGTTTACTAGAGCCCCTGGGCAGCGTATGGGACCCCCAGCTACACCGCGGGCCATTCAAATCGTGCGCGGTACCCATACACTTCATATGAAGTGAAGCGCAGTTGACTGGTAAAACGATTTACACTTCATATGAAGTGATGCGCACTTTAAGGGTTAAGTACTTTCGTATATTAATACATCTTCAGAAGGACTCCTTCTGAAGATGTATTAATATACGAAAGTACTTAAGGAAATTCCTGTTTCATTTTTCCTCCGTGGTCTGACATTGTCATATATATATATATATATATATATATATATATATATATATATATATATATATATATATATATATATATATATATATTAGAATGTTCATAATGTTCCATGAATATATAGTAGAATGTTCATAATGTTCCATGAAACTGTGATAAATGTGTCAGTAATGTGTCTACAATAAATGTTTATTGTCGTAATATTACTTTTTAAAAATTCACTAAAATTACAATATGTACAGTTTCACACACTATTTACACAGTAACACACTCTATTACACACTCAGTACTTCAAAAGTGAGTAATAATCAACAAAGTAGTCCATGGTACACAGCGCGACTTCGCTCTCCTTGCACCAGGTTCAAATAGATTTTTGCTTCCTGTTTCTTTGTTCTGTGTGCTTGCAAATAACGCACTCTCGTACACTCTTGGCATTAGTACCTGTAGGTGGTATGTAGTCAAGCTTGTAAAATGTAAGGTAGTCTTGAAAAGGTTACAGAAAAAGATCAGTTTGTAAGACAGCCATGAAAAGATTGCTTTGTAAGGTCCCACACAGGAAGAGATTCAGCCAGCCTCAAAGAATATCTGTCAGTTTGTAAGAGATTCAGCTAGCCTCAAAGAGTGTCCATGAGTCAAGAAGAGATTCAGCTATTCTTGAAAATATCTATGGAAAACACCACCATGGAAGTCGCTAACACTGTTTATCTATGCTACTTATATCAGATGCATCATCACTGAACGCAGAAAACTATTCATCTATGTATCATCTAAATAAATTTGAGATAGCATGGCATAGATGGGCAAGGATGGCGCTCAGAGCTACAATTGGATACGTTCGCTGTATCTTCCTCATACGTGCTGCATCACTTGCATCCGACCTTTATGTTAAGTCCGTATTGTGCCTAGCTTCACCAATATTACAACCCGTTCTCGCAAATTTAATAAGTCAATATTGACTTATTAGTTGCGTGCATAGGTGACATACTTAACATAATAGTTTCCCTTGAAAAGCTTCATAGAAAACACCGACCTTACCTAACCTACTTAGTATGTTAAAATAAGCATCTTATAGCTTCGTAATTACAATTGTTACTTAACCTATTATAGGTATAGGTTAGGTAATAATTGTAATTACGAAGCAATAAGATGCTTATCTTAACATACTAGGTAGGTTAGGTAAGGTCGGTGTTTTCTATGAAGCTTTTCAAGGGAAACTATTATGTTAAGTATGTCACCTATGCACATATTTAATAAGTCAATATTGACTTATTAAATTTGCGAGAACGGGTTGCAATATTATGACCCTTATGTTCTTCAAACAATAAGGTTTGAATTTCACTGACAGAGCACGATCTTCTAACACATCGTTAGACAGGTGTTTGGGAGTCAGAGGCGCGTGCGCCACCCATGGTTGCTCACTCAGTACTAACCCAGCTAGCATCCCTAGGGCATTCTGGGAATTTTTTCCAAGATGGCTGCCTCTCACTGGAGGTCCTAAGAGTCCATTTTGTACACAACCAACCTGCACACATTTAGAATGGGTACGAAAAATCAAAGAGTTCTCTTGGTTAGCGCAGTTTCCCACTGACCGAGAATACTCGGTAGGCGCAGTTAAGTAGTTAATACCTAGAAAAACACTAAAGTAGGGGGAAATACTTTATATAAATTTGTCTAAACTTATCTAAAGAATCACTTGACTTAATCCTATAATTGCCCCTACCGGCTCATCTTACTGCACCTAGTCTAGGGGGCCACGACTTCCTAGATTCTAACGAAACAGCACGCTGCTTTCGGTAACAATTAGACTAGATACGACTCAACCTCTACTAAATGTGGAATTACTTAGTCATTGAATCGGTGCCAAGTAGTATTCTAGCCCATCCCTCAGTAGTCTCAACTACCTTCATGGATTTACTGTTTTCCTTAGCGTTTTGAGTCATCTAACAACACCCTCAGATAAATCTCCTGGTGTCTCACAGATAAATCTGCCCAGAAAGCTCACGAGGAATGGCTGTTGAGAATATGGAAGTTCCCAACACCTCCGAACCAATTGAATGGGGCCAAGTAGAGTACCCATTTAAATTAATTCAAAGCGGTCTCTTACCGAATAAAATCTTAACAGATTAAACTTAACCGCCTAATTCTTAACATTTTTGCGCCCAGGGCATGCACACAGCCAACTTAGAGGTCACGCCCCCAGCATACGGGCAACCGTGCAGGCGAGCACGCGGCGACACCGAAATGTGTATACTCGTTTCAGTTTTCTCACCTTAATTCTCCTGCTACATTGTTTATTTTGGTATCATTGTGTTCGCAGTAGAATTCCCTACATGTGTATATGCATATAATGCCCAAAAGCCTGGTGTGACTCCCTGCAGCAAAGCCTAAAGTCCGCAAAATGTACCCGTGAGCACACAAAATCCGTAAAATGTGTATACTCATTTCAGTTTTCTCACCTTAATTCTTGTGCTATGTCGTTCGTTTCGGTATCATTGTTTACGCAATTAAATTCCCTCTAAGTGTGTATATGCATATAATGTCCAAAAGCCTGGCATGACTCCTCACAGCAAAGACTAAAGTTACCCATGAACGAGCATCAATTTGCACACCGCATTCTAATGTGTATGCTCGTTTGGTTTGAGAACATCAATTTTTGTGTTACTTCTTTCATTTTGGTATCAAATTGTTCGCAATATAAAGGTGAGTATTTTAAAACTATTCCCATACAAATAGAGCAATAACTGGAATTTTAACATATTTTAATTTTGGATGCTCATCACAAAATTATTTACATCTTTCCAGTGTTTTAACATAAATTTTTGTGTTATATCTTTCATTTTGGTATCAAATTGTTTGCAGTCTAAGGGTGGACATTTTAAAACTAGTTCCATAATAATAGCACAATAAATAGAATTTTAACAAATACTTTAAAATTTTGACCAAAACCATATTTATAATCTTTCAAGTGTTCTGACATCAAGTTTCGTGCTACATCTTTCATTTTGGTATCAAATTGTGCGCACACTAAAGGCACTCATTTTGAAACTATCCCAAAGTCGATCGGATAATAAATGATTTTTATACAAATATTTTTTTATCGGACGCCAGCTCAGTTCGATGTTCGGACTCAAGAGAAAAAAATCGGACGCAAATTACATTCGAAGAGTGCTATAGTGTTAATGCTATTAGCCCCTCATGACCCCAAAAGTTCCCCAACCCCACTTAATCGCTACTGTTGTGGGGTGAACTGCTAATTCAGGTTCGTGGGCCCTCAGCTGACCTCCCTAATCCCTACACAAGTGACCGAATGGCTAAGACACCTGTGCTTTCAGCAATTTTTAAACAAAATTGGTGAAACCACTGCTGTGCACCATTGTAACGGGGGTCAGCCTTTAACCTCACTTACTGGTTAAATGCTGGTCGTTATTAAGAAAATCTACAGACCAGAGTCCTGCATGCTGTGTAACCTTCAGATCAACTCTTTGAGATCTAAAACATTCAATCGTTTAGATATCATGACCCGAGGACACCGTACCCTTCTGAGCTACACTGCAAAACTCTGAAACGCCGCCACCACCTGCTACCTTCTACCCACTGAGTACTTCCCCAATTGATGGTAAAGCAGGATACCTTCAATTAGGCATAAACCCCAAAAATGGGTCTTGCATTAATAACCAAGGCATACTCCTTGGTTATCCGAAAAGGAGGGATAAGATTTACGTTAAGTGTGGAATTAACCCTTAAATGGCGCATGGCTATATACCATTTGACACCCACAGGCGCATACAAAAAAAAATATATATATATTTTTTCTTCCTAACCTGTTAATTTGTGTTCACTGATCATGGGAAAAATAATAAAAAAAAATCGTAATTACCTAAGTGTAATTACCTAAGTGTAGTTACAGGATGAGAGCTGCGCTCGTGGTGTCCCGTCTTCCCAGCACTCTTTGTCATATAACGCTTTGAAACTACTGACGGTCTTGGCCTCCACCACCTTCTCACTTAACTTGTTCCAACCGTCTACCACTCTATTTGCGAAGGTGAATTTTCTTATATTTCTTCGGCATCTGTGTTTAACTAGTTTAAATCTATGATCTCTTGTTCTTGAAGTGCCAGGTCTCAGGAAATCTTCCCTGTCGATTTTATCAATTCCTGTTACTATTTTGTATGTAGTGATCATATCACCTCTTTTTCTTCTGTCTTCTAGTTTTGGCATGTTTAATGCTTCTAACCTCTCCTCGTAGCTCTTACCCTTCAGTTCTGGGAGCCACTTAGTAGCATGTCTTTGCACCTTTTCCAGTTTGTTGATGTGCTTCTTAAGATATGGGCACCACACAACAGCTGCATATTCTAGCTTTGGCCTAACAAAAGTCATGAACAATTTCTTTAGTATATCGCCATCCATGTATTTAAATGCAATTCTGAAGTTAGAAAGCATAGCATAGGCTCCTTGCACAATATTCTTTATGTGGTCCTCAGGTGATAGTTTTCTATCTAGAACCACCCCTAGATCTCTTTCTTTATCAGAATTCTTTAAAGATTTCTAACAAAATATATAGGTTGTGTGGGGTCTATGTTCTCATATTCCACATTCCATAACATGACATTTATTAACATTAAATTCCATTTGCCAAGTGGTGCTCCATCTACTTATTTTGTCCAGGTCTTCTTGAAGGGCATGACAATCATCTAAATTCCTTATCCTTCCTATTATCTTAGCATCATCAGCAAACATGTTCATATAATTCTGTATACCAACTGGTAGATCATTTATGTACACAATAAACATCACTGGTGCAAGAACTGAACCTTGTGGTACTCCACTTGTGACATTTCTCCATTCCGATACATTGCCTCTGATTACTGCCCTCATTTTTCTATCAGTCAGAAAATTTTTCATCCATGATAGAAGCTTACCTGTCACCCCTCCAATATTTTCCAGTTTCCAGAACAACCTCTTATGTGGAACTCTGTCGAAAGCCTTTTTTAGGTCCAGATAGATGCAGTCAACCCAACCATCTCTTTCCTGTAATATCTCTGTGGCTCGATCATAGAAACTGAGTAAATTCGATACACAGGATCTTCCAGATCGAAAACCATACTGTCTGTCTGATATTATATCATTTCTCTCTAGGTGTTCTACCCATTTAGTTTTGATTAGTTTTTCCAATACTTTCACTATTACACTTGTCAATGATACAGGTCTATAATTGAGGGGATCTTCCCTGCTGCCACTTTTGTAGATTGGAACTATGTTAGCCTGTTTCCACACGTCTGCTACGATTCCTGTACACAGGGATGCCTGAAAGATCAGGTGAAGTGGAATGCTGAGCTCAGGTGCACAGTCTCTCAGAACCCATGGTGAAACTCCATCTGGACCAACTGCTTTGTTCTTACTTAGCTCCTTGAGAATTTTTTCCACTTCGTTTCTAGACACCTCTATGTGCTCTATGTTGTTCTCTGGAATTCTTATTGTATCTGGTTCCCTAAAGATTTCATTTTAGATTTTCATGTAAGTGGCATATATTGCCCGCTACAGGTGGGGAAGTCTGGCAAAAAAACAGGCGCTGACTCAGCGTGCGTCCCAGGCGGTCTGTTGATCGCCAGCTGTCAGGCCGGAGTTGCCACAAAGAGATAATTACCTAATTACTTCAATGTCTCTGATTGATTTTTCGTAGTTTTTTTGCCGTAATATTATTCAATAGTGTGTAGTGTGATATACAGTGGAACCTCGAAGAATGAGTGGCTCTATTAACGAGTTTTTCCAGTAACGAGCAAGCCACTCGCAGCAAATTTGTCTCTATTGACGAGCTCGCCTCTATTAACGAGCAAAACCACATGGTGCTTCCTAGCATCTTGCGGGTTCTCGCAAATTCTCGGACGCCTCCGACACCAGTGTTGTTGTTGTATCGCACACGACAAGCATCCCTCTGGATTTATTTGAGCTTTTCTTTGGGTTTTTAATGGTTTTGCGACTATAATTTGTAACACACGATGTCTCCAAAGAAGCTGCTTGCTAAAGATAGTGTTGTCAAGAGGAAGAAAGACACAATTTCTGTGGATTTAAAGAAGGAAATTATAGCAAAGCATGAGTGTGATCTGTGTGATCTCACAAGGGAGTGTGGCAGGTCCTCATCAACAATTTACACCATTAGTAAGGGAATAAGGAGGTAAGGGAGGATGCTGCCTCTTCCACTGAGATCAGGGAAGTGTTTGGAATGTTTGAAAAGGTGAACGCATTCTTGGAAAAGCTGCCCTGATAAAGCAGTGACAACCCGGTGTGTGAAAATGTTTAATTAATTTATCACTTTGTGATAACACTTTATGAAAGTGTTATCACTTTCGCAGGTATATGTCGCTTGAACGTGACACACTTTTTTCTCTTGAATGCACCCAAACACCATGCTCAAGCGTCATTTGAGCAAATATTTCTATAAAATCCAATTCTTATCCGACCGACTTGAGGATTGTATACATGTTTGCCATGAAGTTTCTGTTTTCTTTAATAACCACATTGCCTATTTGAGAAAACGGCATTGTATTGTATCTTCGTGGTAAGACTATTATATTGTTGACACAACGAGTGTAATCGACGTAGTTTTTTATTTGGTGCTGGTCTAACGCATCCTTGTGTGACATTTGAAATGAAATTTGAGTGAAATTCCCAAAAAGAGAGAGTCCGCCTGACTCAGAGGTGGATTCTCCTTCCACACCATAACCCCTCTCCTCCTTCCCACCTCCCCATCCTCTCCCTCAAGCCAGCAACTACTCTTCATAAGGTAAAGTAAATATTAAAACACTACAACAAAACATTTATATTTACATGTGCAGTATTATATTTACATAAAAAAAAGTCATACAAGTATGGATGTTTTTGGGAGTGGACCGGATTAAATTTATTTCCTTTATTTTAAATGGGGAAATTTGTTTCTTAAGACGAGTTTTCCAGGTAACGAGCTCGGTGCCAGAACGGATTAAACTCGTAAATAGAGGTTCCACTGTATTTATATAATAAAATGAGTGAATCATCACTGTACTCAAAAATATGGTGTGCATATTGTTGATTCAATTATGTTCATCAAACAGTGAACAAATACTTTATCTGTTATTACACTATATACACAGGTTATATATAAGTATCTGCATGTTTTGTTCACCATAACGAACCACTAAGTTGCTATTATGAGTCAAAAAGTAACGAGGAGTGACCGCCGTGTACCAGCCAGCCACTCACGCCCTCCCTCAAGTCACCTGACTCACCCACAATACTGTTTTTGCTTTTATTCACTATATACAGACACTATATATATAAGTATCTACATTCGTGTTCACCATAACGAACCACTAAGTTGGTATGCTGAGTGGCAGCGGCAGTGGCAGCCAGTGGCAGCCCGCCACTGGCTGCCACTCCCTCCCTCCCTCACCTCACCTGACTTGCCACCATACTGTTTTTGCTTTTATATACAGATGTTATATATAAGTATTTACATGTTTTGTTCACCATAACTGTACATCTAAGCTTGTATGGTGAGTAAAGGCACAAAGACGTAGGACCTCACTCAGTCAGCTGGCTGCCGCCCTCAAGGCCAGGCGCACTAATATTTCTCCTCCAACAATACTGATTGTGGTGTTATTACGCTATATACACACACACATTATGTATAAATATCTACCTGTTTTTTTCACCATACTTGTACAAGTAAACTGGTTTGGTGCCCAAAGACCATCGTGGTGACCGGTAAACAACATGATAAATCGTGCAGACGACGCCACCGCCCTCACCAAAATGGCGGCTCCCAACCTACTCCTCTTGCTGTTTATACCCTCTATACACACATTATATTTAAGTATCTACATTTGTGTTCACCATAGCGAACCACTAAGCTGGTATGGTGAGTGCAGTCAATAAAAGGTGGCCACACACAGTCAGAAGACATTGCCACCACCCTCCCTCTCACAGCATTACTCCTCCCTCCATGGCGCACAGCGCTAAATATCACCATTTTCCTGCTATATCAGAACCCTGGTCAGTTCTATCACAGTCAAGGGTCTTCTGTAATAATATCATCGCTACATAGTAGCATGAACAAGTATATTATGGCATTTTTAGGTGATGCTGTGGTCACAAGCTGAACAGCAGTGCTGTGAGCTCATGCTGCATGCGTCAGGCTTAGTAGCTCACTCAATACTGAGGCCCCTAACACCCGGGAATTTGGCCCACGATTTTTAAAAAAAATGGCGTCTGTTTACAAGAGCCCTGATGAAGGTGTGGTGAACCCTGTGTATCCGCGGGCTGTTTAAATCTTGCGTAATACTCCAAAGCATCACATGATGCGATGCGCAATTTACTGCAAGTCGGTCAAAGCATCATATGATGCAATGCGCAATTCAAGGGTTAAATCAAAGTACAAAGGGATTATGTGGGGTATTATTAACTGCTTACAGGCTTGCAGAGGGTGCTAGTACCGAGCATGGGGCTTAAGCCCATCAACGGAAAGTATAAAATAAATGTGGAGGGGGGGGGGGGGAATTTCACTAAACAACAGAAAACTCTAAACAAAATTTATTAAATCAAAGATTATCAAAGAAAATAGAAATTAATACTGTACACCCTATCTGAACACTTCCTAACTGAATATATTGCTAACTGAGGCAATGACTTTAAAAAGTAATGTGGATTTTACACTGTAATAACTCAGACAGAAAAATTACCTTAACCACTTAACTGCGCCAACCGAGTATTCTCGGTCGGCGGGAAACTACGCCAACCGAGAAAACCGTTTTTGATTTTTCGGTACCAATTTTAAATGTGTACAAGGTTGGTTGTGTACGAAACGGACTCTTAGGACCTCCAGTGAGAGGCAGCCATCTTTGAAAAAATTCCCAAAATGCCCTAGGGCTGCTGGCTGAGTTAGTACTGAATGAGCAACCATGGATGACGCACGCGCCTCTGGCTCCCAAACACCTGTCCGACGCGGTGTTGAAAGATAACGCTCTGTCGGTGAAATTCAAACCTTATTGTTTGAAGAACATAAGGATCATAATATTGGTGAAGCTAGGCACAATAAGGACCTAACACAGGTCGGATGCAAGTGATACAGCACCTATGAGGACGATACAGCGAGCATATCCAGTTGTAGCTCTGAGCGTCACCCTTGCAATCCAATGTTATCTGCAATTTATTTAGATGATACATAGATGAATCATTTTCTGTGTTCAGTGATGATGCATCTGATACAAGTAGCATAGATGAACAGTGTTAGTGGCTTTCCATGGTGATGTTTTCCATAGATATTTTCATGAATACTTGAATCTCTTCTTGACTGACAGACACTCTTTGATGTTAGCTGAATCTCTTTCTGACTGACGGACACTCTTTGAGGCAGGCTGAATCTCTTCCTGTGTGGGACCATAGAAAGCGTTCTTTTCAAGACTACCTTACAAATTGATCTTTTCCTATAATCTTTTCAGTACTACCTTATGCTTTACAAGCTTAGCTATATACAACCTACAAGTACTAAAGCCAAGGGTGTACATGAGTGCGTTATTGCAAGCACACAGAATGAAGAAACAGGAAGCGAAAATTTATCTGTACCTGGTGCACTGAGAGCGAAGTCGCGCTGTATACCATGGACCTCTTTAATCCTCAAACCGCGCATATCATATATAAATGATATCAGTGACAAAACCGAAACCGCGCACATCATTTAAATCAAATCAATCAAATCAAATGTTTATTTAGGTAAGGTACATACATACAAGAGATTTTACAAAGAGTGATGGATTTATAGATAGGGCTAATACAGGCATACCTCAGTTTAAGAGTTTAATTGGTTCCTGGAGACGCCTCGTATTCCGAAAACTCGTATTCCGAAGCTAATTTCCCCATAAGAAATAAAGGGAAATGAATTAATCTGTTCCTCACTACCCCAAAAACCCCACATCAAACTAAATTTTTATACCTAATTCATTTAAATAAACCTACAAAACTATGTTCAAGTTATTACTTATTTTGCTGTTGAATGCTGTAGGCGTATGGAAGATGGTGAGGAGGGGGGAGGAGGAGAGGAGTTACTGTTTGGAAGGGGAGTCCCCTTCCATTATCACATCAGGCAGTGAGGACCTTTCTGGTGTGCTCTCCCTGGGACGTTTTTATCTGAGTGCCACTAGGTCCTGGTTGAGGCTCACTGCTCGATTTCCTCACCACAAATCTGTCCATGGAAGCTTGCTTTTCCCTTCTTCGCAAGCTCTCTCTGTAGTAAGGCATCACATTGTCATTGAAAAGATTAAGACAACGGCCTACTACAGCTTTCTCTGGGTGAGTCTTTTCAACAATTGTTTGAATCTCTTCCCACATCTGACACACCTTAATTACTGCAGAAGGGACATTCGCTGCTGCCACCTCCTCCTCCACTGCAGAATCATCCGCTGCTGCGTTGTCTTGCTGTTCCTGTTGAAGGGCTAGGAGTTCTTCGGTGGTCAGTTCTTCGTTGTGTTCTTCCACCAACTCCTCCACATCATCACCATCCAGTTCCAAGCCCATTTGCTGGCCTAGACTAACAATTTCCCCAACAATAGGCGCATCATTTATAGGCTCAAACCCCTCAAAGTCTAGTTCTCTCACACATTCAGGCCACAATTTTCTCCAGCCAGAGATCAGGGTTCTTTGAGTCACTTCTTGCCAGGCTTTGTCAACGAGTTTTAAAGCACTACAAATGTTAAAATGCTGTTTCCAGAACTCTTTGAGGGTGAGGTTTGTGGCTTCAGTCACTTCAAAATATTTCCGGAAAAGTGCCCTTTCATAAAGTTTCTTAAAATTCGCTACGATTTTCTGGTCCATAGGCTGAATTAGAGGAGTGGTGTTAGGAGGAAGGAATTTAACTGTGAGGAATTTATTGTATCTGGGCAACAAATCATCTTCCAAGCCTGGAGGATGAGCAGGAGCATTGTCGAGGAGAAGCACGGCTTTGAGTGGCAAATGTTTCTCTTGCAGATATTTTTCTATGGCAGGGCACAGCACTTCATTCACCCACTCCGAAAAAATAAGCCTAGTCACCCATGCTTTTTTATTAGCCTTCCACATCACACACAAATGGGTTTTCTGCACTTTATACTGTTTGAAAACCCTTGGATTTTCAGAATGATACACTAGCAAGAGTTTAATTTTCAAATCGCCACTCGCATTTGAACACAGCACAAGCGTAAACCTATCTTTCATAGGCTTGTGTCCAGGCAAGGATTTTTCCTCCTTGGTAATGTATGTCCTCTTAGGCATTCTTTTCCAAAACAGTCCTGTTTCGTCACAATTAACCCCTTAACTGCGTTGCCTCCAAATGTGACACCCCCACAGTGCGCAGGAAATAAATTCTCCGGAAAAAATTATTTTTTCTTTTTAAAGTGTCAAAAACCCTTCCCTGAGTATGGGTATGTAAAAAAAAATTCGAAATTGTACTTTGGCTGCTATGGGGTCCGGAAGTTGGGGCGTGACGTCATCATTCCCCGTGCGCCCGTGGCGTAAGCTCTCGGGGGCAGTGGGGCGCTCGGGGCGGGGCGCGCGAGTTGCCACGAATATATTTTCGTTCATTTATTGCGCACATTTCCAAATACATTTTCATTGTTTTTATGTGCCAGTCCAATGTATAATGAACACGTACACTATGATATCGCAGTACAACATCCGTACTGTCCGTAGACACTGTGTTACGTGCATCGCAAACAAGTTCACTTATCCTGCACAATTTCCAATGTATCATGCCTAATAAATTTATATTTACACTTTATATACACACTGTACAGTATCACACACTATATACACACACCATAAACACACTCAGTACTCCGCGAGTGTGTGATATGCAGCGAAACAGCCAACGGGGCAGAGTGGCACCTTGCACTCCACGCACCAGGTGCTGATACATCTTCGTTTCTGTTCTCTGCGGGTAGTGTTCCTGCATACTATACACGCACGTTTACCCTTCTCCCGTGATGCTGTGCCTGGCATATACTCGAGCATATGTACTCCAAAGTTCTCATTACCCCTCAATCTGTCTGGAGCTGCATGTGGCATTGTTGCTTGCACTCCGCGCGGTACAACAGAACCCTCCTTGCCATACTTTACTAGCAGCTGTGACACAACACCAGCACTGAATGTACGTATAGACGGTCTCCTGCCAGATTTTACTAAGTACATATTGAAGCAGTTGAGCACTGCAACATCCATGAGGTGGAAGAACTTTTTAGTCCACTTCACAGACTTGCGCACGCACTCCACTCCACCAAGCATCATGTCACACTTATCGACGAGGCGCATGTTCACGTTATAGTCTATGACACTGTCTGGCTTATACATGGTGTTGCGTGTCTGAAAGTGGACTTTCCCACTGTCCAACATGGCACCGGTGTGAATCGTAGTCAGCATATTCACCTCGCGTCTGTCCTTCCACCGCACTGACAGCGTATTGTCACACTTGCGCAGCTGGCACTCACCCACGGCTATAGCTATACCAAACACTGGCATTTCCTTCCTGTGGCTCTTCACAGTGCCACATACGCCGGTGTTGTGGGCAAGGAGGTATCTGGTCAATAAGGGGCTGGTGTAATAGTTGTCGGTGTACAGTACATGCCCCTTGTTCAGCAATGGTTCCATCAGGGTTTTTACAACACTGCCAGAGAACCCGTGTTCATCTTGAGCCGGTATGTCGACGTCTGTACCAGAATATAATATCATGTCCAAGACAATACCAGTCTCACAGTCGCATAGCACAAAAAACTTCAGTCCAAATCGGTGCCGCTTTGATGGAATGTACTGCTTGAATGCCAGTCGCCCCTTGAACAGTACAAGCGACTCGTCAATAACAACATTCTGTCCAGGTACAAAATAATCCCTGAACTTCCCTCTCATGTCACTGAACATCTTCCATACTTTCCACAGTCTGTTGTGTCTGTCCTCATTTGCATTATTCTCGAAATGCAGGCACCTGAGAATCAAGAGAAACCTATCACGTGACATGTACCGGTTGAACACAGGCGATGGAACAAGGCTGTCTTTGCTCCAATAATCCTGGATGACAGCTTTCTCAGAGTGCTTCATCATCATACAGAGTGCCAGAAACACGTACATTTCGTCGATTGTCGTGTCCTTCCATCGTGTGAGCCGTGAGGCAGGTAAAATGCCTTCGTCTATGAGGCTGTGAGCGAACCTGTTTGTCTCAGTCACAAGATGCGTCATGAATACATTGTCAAAATATGCCTGGAAATATTCCATGTCTGCCATATCATCACCAGTATATGGGAATAATGGTGTAACACCAAAATCGCTATCATCAAATGTTGGTATTTGAGGGACAAATGTGGTGCAATCCTCCCACACAAGTACACCAGGGGGTTTGGTGTTGGCGCCAACACCACGGCCAACACCACCACGAGCACCAAAACTACGGCTACGTCGTCCGCTGCTTCTGCTGGAGCTGCGTGAGGGTATGCTAGGCGCTGAGGCAGATTTACGTACTGTAGACCTACCACGAATAAATGATGTTGAGGGGCCACTGTCGTTGTCCACATGCTGTGAGGCACGCTGCCGCGGCGTGTTGCTGAGGTAGCAAAACCCCGCCTGGTAACACCACCACTGCTCGTACTCGGGTCGTCCACACTACTCGTATCGGAGCCAATGTCACTGAAGCCCGAGAAAGATTCGTCACATTTTATTTTATTTTATTTTATTTTTATTTTATTTATATATATACAAGAAGGTACATTGGGTTTGTGAGAATACATTGGATAGTACAGTATATACATTCTTGTAAAGCCACTAGTACGCACAGCGTTTCGGGCAGGTCCTTAATCTAGCAGATAATTTTAAGTAGGTAATTTCAATCAGAATTGATAAATGATAAAGATGCATTACAAGAGAAAAATGAGATGAGAGAGATAAGTAGGTATATTAAAGCATATTGTTATATTAAAGCTCTGATTGATTACATTGACAGCTTGATTAGTAATTTAAACAAGGTACCATACAGCAGATTGACAGCACATATAAGACAGCAATGATCACAATGGTAAAGATGTTCAGATTGGGTACATAAAGATTGGGAGACTGGGTAGCAAAAGATACAGATAAACAAGATTTATAAACACCATACAACAGATTGGCAGCACATATAAGAAAACAGAATGATCACAATGGTAAAGATGTACAAATTGGGAACATAAAGGTTGGAAAATTGGGTAGCAATTGATACAGTGCAATTTTAAGGCAAAAAGTGAAAAACTATGAAGATGAAATTAGGTACTTTTTAGTATTGATTTTGAATGATGTAAAAGTTGGACAGCTTTTCAATTCAGTAGGGAGTGAGTTCCATAAACTGGGTCCCTTTATTTGCATAGAGTGTTTACACAGATTAAGTCTAACTCTGGGGATATCAAAGAGATATTTATTTTTGGTGTGGTGATAATGGGTCCTATTACATCTGTCCAAGAAGAGTTTCAGACAAGGATTTGCATTTAAGAACAGGGTTTTGTAAATGTAGTTGACACAAGAGAATTTGTGGAGTGAGATTATGTTTAGCATGTTTAGGGAGTTAAACAAGGGGGCTGTGTGTTGTCTGAAAGCAGAATTTGATATTATTCTGATAGCAGATTTTTGCTGGGTGATGATGGACTTGAGGTGGTTTGCAGTGGTTGAACCCCATGCACAGATACCATAGTTGAGATAGGGATAGATTAGTGCATAATATAGAGAGATGAGATCAGAGTTAGGAACATAATATCTGATTTTGGAGAGTATACCAACTGTTTTAGAGACTTTCTTAGTTATGTGTTGTATGTGGGTACTGAAGTTGAGTCTCTTGTCTAGGAATATGCCAAGAAACTTTCCATCATTTTTATTGCTAATGTTTACATTGTCAATCTGAAGTTGAATTGCATTTGTAGATTTGCTTCCGAATAGGATGTAGTAGGTCTTTTCTATGTTAAGTGTTAGTTTGTTGGTTGACATCCATAAGTGGACTTTTTTTAGTTCATTATTAACAACACCATTTAGTGTATGTGGGTTGGGGTGGGAGTAGATGAGGGTAGTATCATCAGCAAACAAAATAGGTTTCAGAATGTTAGAGACATTAGGCAGATCATTAATGTATATAAGAAAAAGAAGAGGTCCCAAGATGCTGCCCTGTGGCACTCCAACGGTTATTGGTAGAGTGGGAGAGGTTATATTATTGATGGCTACACATTAGTGTCTATCACTAAGATAGGATTGGATATAGTCCAGTGCATGGCCTCGGATTCCATAATGATGGAGTTTACTTAAGAGGTAGTCATGATTAACAGTATCAAAGGCCTTTCTCAGGTCAATGAAGAGTCCAATTGGAAACTCATTTTTGTCAAGAGCTGAGTAAATTATATCAAGGAGACTAATAATTGCATCGTTGGTACTCTTTTGAGAGCGGAAGCCAAACTGACAGGGGCTAAGAATATCGAATTTTACGTGATAGGAGTAGAGCTGTTTATAGATAATTTTTTCAAATATTTTTGATAGTATGGGTAGGTTCGATATTGGTCTATAGTTGTTTATGTCTGACGGATTACCTCCTTTATGAACTGGCGTTACTATTGCTTTTTTAAGGATATCAGGGAAGGTATGACACTCAAGGGATTTGTTGAACAGCAGAGCTATAGGTGGCGCAAGGGCATGGGAGGCGCTCTTGTATACAATGGATGGGATTTCACTGATGTTCCCAGCTTTGGTTTTTAGTGAGTGTATGATGGACACAACATCTGATGGGCTGACTGGTGAGAGGAGAAGAGAGTTTGGATAGCTGCCTGAGAGATATGTGTTGATATGTGTTTGAGTCTGTGGGATTTTACTTGCAAGGTTAGCACCAATCGATGAAAAGAAGCTATTAAATTCATTCGCCATTTCTAAGTCAGATGACAGTGTAAGGCCATCCTTAGAGAGTGTTATCTGGTTGTGGGAGTGTTGTTTAGTTCCCAGGATGTTAGAGATGGTATTCCATGTGCTTTTCATGTTGCCTTTTGCTTCTTTGAATCTAGTCTCATAATATGAAAGTTTTGCTTTTCTTATGATACTGGTGAGCACTGACAAGAGTACCTTTTAACTACTGCCACTGAAACTAGGCCACTCCTAAATTTCTTTTCGTATTCATGTTTTTTGTTGATTGATTTAATTATGCCACTTGTGAGCCACAGGTTATTTTTTCTTTTATCAGTTACTTGTTTGGTAAGGAGGGGACAGTGAGTGTTGTAGAGGCTTAGAGTTTTGGAGAGAAAGAGGTTAGTTGATGAGTTTATATCCTGTGAATTATTAAATTCAGATTCCCAGTTAATATTGTGGAGAGCATTAGAGAGATTGCCTAAAGCTGATTCACTATGTAGCCTGAATGAAAGTTTTTTGGTTTCTGGTGGTGATGTGTCAATGTTTGCTAAGAGGAAAGTAGGATAGTGGTCAGTTGTTCTGTCATAAATTACCCCAGATGTAAGGGGAGCTGTTATATTAGTCCATAGGTGATCCAGGGTAGTGGCAGATGTTTGAGTGACTCGGGTGGGCTTGGTGATTGTGGGGATTAACATACAGGAGTGCATGCTGTTACGGAAATAGTCAACTTGAGGGTTGTTTTGAAGACCCAGGTCAATATTGAAATCACCTCCCAGAATGATGTGATTTTTGTTGAGATTGTTATTTATGATAAGATTCCTTACATTGTCAGAGAATAAAGCTATGTTGGTATTAGGAAATCTATAGATGGCACCGATTATCAGGGAGGATTTAAGGGATTTACTGGAGAACTTGGCAAAGGTATATTCACAAAAGTCGTCTCTATCACTAATGACACTATTGCAAGTGAAGGTATCTTTGTAATATATTGCTGTACCGCCACCTTTTTTATTAGGCCTGCAGTTATGAATGGCTTTATAACCAGCTAAATTGTAGAGTTGGGTATAGTCATTACTTAGCCAAGTTTCTGTTAAAATGATGAAAGATAATTTAGTACCTAGTGCTGTAAGAAGTGCATTTATATCATCAAAATGTTTACCAAGTGACCTAACATTTTGGTTGTAAACTGATAAGCAGGTGCTATTTAGGAGTTTGTTTTTTGCAAGATTTGCTGTGTAATACCTGCAATAATGATGATCAATGTGCTGATTTGTGTGGATATGGGACAGAAGATTTCGATCAGGATCAATATCAGTAAGCATATAGATAAGATAATGTCACGATACAATAAGATAAGCAATTACAGGGACAGATGAAAACTAAATCTGCTGTAAAATAGAAAGTAATTATAGCAAAACACAACAATATAATAATATAACAATACAATAAGAACTTACAAAGTGTTGAGACATGTACTATCACTGAATAAACTACTAGCGTCTGGGGACATACATGATGGTGGTGATGATAACGGTGTTGACCCAGGGCGGCGAGGCAGGCCGGGCGAGGCACGAGTACCACACACACTCGCCACATCTTCCAATTCTGTCTCTTCCTCACTCGTATCAGATCTCTGAGTTAGGTCTTTCTCTGGATCATAGTCCAGGTCATCATCCAGAGCACCGTCATCATACAAAATATCGCGTATTTCCTCCTCAGAGAGTCGTTTTCCATGACCGCGGGTCACCGTGGAGCGGGAGCTCGTAGAGGATGCGTCAGACATGGTTGCTGCTGTGAAACTGAGGCTCCCCACGGCCGCAGGGCATGCTGGGATTTTTTTTTAAGATGACGGACGATCACTGGGGTCCCCACCCACCCATACCCTACCCGCGTCACCGCGCGCCAGTTTTGAATGGAACGTGAAAAATCAAAATACCTGGAGGCGCGTTGCGCAAACCAGACGCGAGCCTGCAGGCGCGTTGCGCAGTTTAAGGGTTCAACACTTGTTGCGGTAGGTATCCCTCAGCCTCTGCAAACTCTTTAAATTCGTCAATAAATCGTCCAGCGGCTGGTTTGTCTGAGCTGGCTGCCTCCCCATGCCTTGTAACTCTATGGATACCACTTCTCCTTCTAAATTTTTCAAACCAGCCCCTGCTTGCCTTAAAATCTTTCCTATCTGCATCACTCGTTGCAGGGGTATTCTTTAGAAGGTCTTTGTGCAACACCCTGGCTTTCTCACAAATAATGGCCTCCGAAACACTATCACCCCTTAACTCCTTGTCGTGTATCCAAATTAATAACAACTTTTCCACTTCTTCAAGTATTTGTGGTCTTTGTTTCGTTATTGTTCTTACTCCTTTTGCAACTTTAGCACCCATAATCTCATTTTTCTTCTTAAGTATAGTGCATATTGTTGATGTGGCTTTGTTGTACTGCCTACAAAGTTCAACAACACGTGTACTGTTCTCATGCTTCCGAATGATCTCTTGTTTCTCCTCTAGTGTCATCCTCACATGGACTTTTTGGCCTTTATCCTTACCACTGGCTTTCTTGGGACCCATGGTGAGATATATAATAACAAATTGTATAGTCAAATCACCAAAAATCCAACAAAACACTGAAAATCCGCGAGAAGAATTGATGTGGGGTAGTCACTGAGCGCGAGACAATGGTAAACTGAGGGGCGGAGGGGCGACGATCGCCGAACCACCATGCGCTAGGTCGGCCTGTACGCGTATCAACAAACTCGCGTCCCGAAGTAACCCTCGCATTCCAAGACATATTTTTCAAGGAAATCCTGCTCGAATTCCAAAAAACTCGCATACAGGGACACTCACATTCCGAGGTACCACTGTACATACAATGTCTAAAGCCACTATTACGCAAAGCGTTTCGGGCATGAAAAACTTAAATGACTAAAGCTTAATACTAATTAAGCATAAAGAATAAAATGAGTTGAGAACAAATAAAAAAAAGAGATAAAAAAGGGGGAACATGGCTGAAAAAGCAGCACAAATACAATTCTGTCGACAAACAGCGCCATTTAAAAAAAAAAAAACATTGGTTGACAATAGGTAGGTTACAGGGAATTTATTAGGTATAGCTTCGTTTTTATCTTAAACTGGTTGAGAGAGGTACAGTCTTTAACCCTCAAACCGCGCATATCATATATAAATGATATCAGTGACAAAACCGAAACCGCGCACATCATTTATATATGATTTCGTGTCTAGCGCTATAATTTAAACGCCCCGCCTGGGATAGGGGCAGCTATAGTACAGCCACGACCGATAGTTGCCAGATGCCACCTAGAAAAAAATCCAGGCCAACATTCTTGGGTGTTACAGTGTCAGTATTGAGCAAGCCACCAAGGCTGGCGCATGCAGTACGAGCTCACAGCACCGCTGTTCAGCTTGTGACCACATCATCGCCTACAAATGCCATAATATAAATGATACTGCTATTATTTAGCAGTGATAGTATTACTGAAGCCCCCTGACTGTGATAAAACTGACCATGATTCTGATAATAGCAGGATTGTGGTGATATTTATCGCTGTGCTCCATGGAGGGAGGAGTAAGGCTGTGGGAGGGAGGGTTGTGGCGTCGTTTTCTGACTGTGTGTGGTCACCATTTATTGACTGCACTCACCATACCAGCTTAGTGGTTCGCCATGGTGAACACAAATGTAGATACTTATATATAACGTGTGTATAGTGTGAGATAACAGCGAGAGGAGTAGGTTGGGAGCCGCCATTTTGGTGAGGGAGGAGCGTCGTCTGCACGACTTGGCATGTTATTTACTGATGGCCACTATGATCTTTCGGCACCATACCAGCTTATTTGTTCAGGTATGGTGAATAAAACAGGTAGATACTTATATATAACGTGTGTATATAGCGTAATAACACCACAAACAATATTGTTGGAGGACAAATATTAGTGTGTCTGGCCTTGAGGGCGGCCGCCGATCAGCTGACTGTGTGAGTAGCTTCATCTTTGTGCCTTTACTCAACATACAAGCTCAGATGTACAGTTATGGTGAACAAAACATGTAAATACATATATACCTGTATAACGTCTGTGTATAGTGAATAAATACAGAAAGAGTATTGTGGGGGTGAATGAGGGTGAGTGAGGTGGTGTTGAGGGAGGGAGTGGCAGTGAGTGGCTCGCTGGTGTTTGGCTGTCACTCCTCATTGCTTTTTGACTCACAAGACCAACTTAGTAGTTCGTTATGGTGTACAAAACATGCAGATACTTATATATAACCTGTGTATATAGTGTAACAACAGCAAAACTTTTTGTTTATTGTTTTATGAACATAATAATTGAATCACTAATATGCACACATAATTTTGAGTACAGCGATGGTTCACACATTTTATAATATAAATATACCACAATTCACTGTATGGAATAATATTACTGCAAAAAAACTAAGAAAAAATCAGACATTGAAATAATTAGGTAATAATATATTTGTGGCAACTGCCGTCTGAAAGCTCGGGCGGAGTAGACCTCGTCTGGCGAAGGCTCTGCCAACGCCCCTTTTTTGCCACACTTCCCTACCCTATTGTGGCTAAAATATGCCACCTTCGATTTTTTTGTTATTTTTTCCGTGATCAGGGAACAAAAATGAACACTTCTATAAGACGAAAGAATTTTTTGGATTTTATTTTTTTGTTGCGCCTGTGGGTGTGAATTCCATTTGGGCCCCTAGCGGTTTGAGGGTTAACATGGTTGGGAAGGTCATTCCACATTCTGGGTCCCTTTATTTGTAGAGCATTTCTAGTTTGATTAAGTCGTACTCTAGGAATATCAAAACTGTATTTATTTCTGGTGTGGTGCTCATGGGTTCTGTTACAACCTTCTTTGAAGGTTTTGAGGTCAGGATTGGCATTACAGTTCATCGTTTTATATATGTATAATACACATGAGAGAATGTGCAGTGACTTAATATCTAACATATTCAGAGATTTGAGAAGGGGTACCGAGTGATGTCTGGGGCCAAAGTTGGATATTGTCCTAATAGCTTTGTGTTGAGTAATTAGAGGACGAAAATGATTTTGGGTAGTAGAACCCCAAGCACAAATACCATAGTTGAGATATGTATAGATGAGGGAGTAATAGAGAGTCACCAGGGCAGGGCAGGGTACATAATATCTGATCTTAGAAAGAATGCCAACAGTTTTTGAAACTTTTTTTGATATATTTAGAATGTGTCCCTGGAAATTCAGATTGTGGTCAATGAGAATGCCAAGGAATTTGCCATCTAAATTGTTACAAATTTGGGTATTGTTTATTTTGAGATTTATTTGATTAGAGGATTTATTGCCAAAAAGAATATAGAAAGTTTTGTCAATGTTAAGGGTGAGTTTGTTGGCAGTTAGCCAAAGATGGGCTTTATTTAGCTCAGTATTTACTGTGGCATTTAGAGCAAGGGGGTCAGGACTGGAGTAAATGAAGGTAGTGTCGTCAGCAAATAGAATTGGTTTGAGGTGTTGGGAGGCATTTGGAAGGTCATTAATGTAGATGAGAAAGAGAAGAGGGCCAAGTATGCTGCCCTGAGGAACACCAATGTTGATGGGTAGGGTGGGAGAAATTGAATTATTCACAGAAACATACTGGAGCCTGTCAGTAAGGTAGGATTTGAGGTATTGCAGGGAGTGTCCTCTGACTCCATAATGATGTAATTTAAGAAGAAGGTTTTGGTGGTTGACAGTGTCAAAAGCCTTACGCAGGTCCACAAATAACCCAACAGGGAACTCATTTTTATCAAGAGCTCTATGAATCATTTATATATGTATGAATCATTTATATATGATTTCGTGTCTAGCGCTATAATTTAAACGCCCCGCCTGGGATAGGGGCAGCTATAGTACAGCCACGACCGATAGTTGCCAGATGCCACCTAGAAAAAAAATCCAGGCCAACATTCTTGGGTGTTACAGCGTCAGTATTGAGCAAGCCACCAAGGCTGGCACATGCAGCACGAGCTCACAGCACCGCTGTTCAGCTTGTTACCACAGCATCGCCTACAAATACCATAATATAAATGATACTGCTATTATTTAGCAGTGATAGTATTACTGAAGCCCCCTGACTGTGATAAAACTGACCAGGATTCTGATAATAGCAGGATTGTGGTGATATTTAGCACTGTGCTCCATGGAGGGAGGGTTGTGGCGTCGTTTTCTGACTGTGTGTGGTCACCATTTATTGACTGCACTCACCATACCAGCATAGTGGTTTGCCATAGTGAACACAAATGTAGATTCTTATATATAATATGTGTATAGTGTGAGATAACAGGGAGAGGAGTAGGTTGGGAGCCGCCATTTTGGTGAGGGAAGAGCGTCGTCTGCACGACTTGGCATGTTGTTTACTGATGGCCACTATGATCTTTGGGCACCATACCAGCTTATTTGTTCAGGTATGGTGAATAAAACAGGTGGATACTTATATATAATGTGTGTATATAGCGTAATAACACCACAAACAATATTGTTGGAGGACAAATATTAGTGCGTTTGGCCTTGAGGGCGGCCGCCGATCAGCTGACTGTGTTAGTAGCTATGTTTTTGTGGCCTTTACTCACCATACAAGCTTAGATGTACAGTTATGGTGAACAAAACATGTAAATACGCATATATAACGTCTGTGTATAGTTAATAAATACAGAAAGAGTATTGTGATAGGTGAATGAGGGTGAGTGAGGTGGTGTTGAGGGAGGGAGTGGCAGTGAGTGGCTCGCTGGTGTTTGGCGATCACTCCTTGTTGCTTTTTGACTCACAAGACCAACTTAGTAGTTCGTTATGGTGTACAAAACATGCAAATACTTATATATAACCTGTGTATATAGTGTAACAACAGCAAAACTATTTGTTTATTGTTTTATGAACATAATAATTGAATCACTAATATGCACACCATAATTTTGAGTACAGCGATGGTTCACACATATTATAATATAAATATACCACAATTCACTGTATGGAATAATATTACTGCAAAAAAACTAAGAAAAAATCAGACATTGAAATAATTAGGTAATAATATATTTGTGGCAACTGCCGTCTGACAGCTCGGACGGAGTAGACCTCGTCTGGCGAAGGCTCTGCCAACGCCCCTTTTTTGCCACACTTCCCTACCCTATTGCGGCTAAAATGTGCCACCTACGATTTTTTTTTTTCCGTGATCAGGGAACAAAAATGAACACTTCTATAAGACGAAAGAATTTTTTGGATTTTTTTTTTTTGTTGCGCCTGTGGGTGTAATTACCTAAGTGTAATTACCTAAGTGTAGTTACAGGATGAGAGCTACGCTCGTGGTGTCCCGTCTTCCCAGCACTCTTTGTCATATAACGCTTTGAAACTACTGACGGTCTTGGCCTCCACCACCTTCTCACTTAACTTGTTCCAACCGGCTACCACTCTATTTGCGAAGGTGAATTTTCTTATATTTCTTCGGCATCTGTGTTTAGCTAGTTTAAATCTATGACCTCTTGTTCTTGAAATTCCAGGTCTCAGGAAGTGTTCCCTGTCGATTTTATCAATTCCTGTAACTATTTTGTATGTAGTGATCATATCACCTCTTTTTCTTCTGTCTTCTAGTTTTGGCATATTTAATGCTTCTAACCTCTCCTCGTAGCTCTTGCCCTTCAGTTCTGGGAGCCACTTAGTAGCATGTCTTTGCACCTTTTCCAGTTTGTTGATGTGCTTCTTAAGATATGGGCACCACACAACAGCTGCATATTCTAGCTTTGGCCTAACAAAAGTCATGAACAATTTCTTTAGTATATCGCCATCCATGTATTTAAATGCAATTCTGAAGTTAGAAAGCATAGCATAGGCTCCTTGCACAATATTCTTTATGTGGTCCTCAGGTGATAGTTTTCTATCTAGAACCACTCCTAGATCTCTTTCTTTATCAGAATTCTTTAAAGATTTCTCACATAATATATAGGTTGTGTGGGGTCTATGTTCTCCTATTCCACATTCCATAACATGACATTTATTAACATTAAATTCCATTTGCCAAGTGGTGCTCCATATACTTATTTTGTCCAGGTCTTCTTGAAGGGCATGACAGTCATCTAAATTTCTTATCCTTCCTATTATCTTAGCATCATCAGCAAACATGTTCATATAATTCTGTATACCAACTGGTAGATCATTTATGTACACAATAAACATCACTGGTGCAAGAACTGAACCCTGTGGTACTCCACTTGTGACATTTCTCCATTCTGATACATTGCCTCTGATTATTGCCCTCATTTTTCTATCAGTCAGAAAATTTTTCATCCATGATAGAAGCTTACCTGTCACCCCTCCAATATTTTCCAGTTTCCAGAACAACCTCTTATGTGGAACTCTGTCGAAAGCCTTTTTTAGGTCCAGATAGATGCAGTCAACCCAACCATCTCTTTCCTGTAATATCTCTGTGGCTCGATCATAGAAACTGAGTAAATTCGATACACAGGATCTTCCAGATCGAAAACCATACTGTCTGTCTGATATTATATCATTTCTCTCTAGGTGTTCTACCCATTTAGTTTTGATTAGTTTTTCCAATACTTTCACTATTACACTTGTCAATGATACAGGTCTATAATTGAGGGGGTCTTCCCTGCTGCCACTTTTGTAGATTGGAACTATGTTAGCCTGTTTCCACCCGTCTGCTACGATTCCTGTACACAGGGATGCCTGAAAGATCAGGTGAAGTGGAATGCTGAGCTCAGATGCACATTCTCTCAGAACCCATGGTGAAACGCCATCTGGGCCAGCTGCTTTGTTCTTACCGAGCTCCTTGAGCATTTTTTCCACTTCGTCTCTAGACACCTCTATGTGTTCTATGTTGTTCTCTGGAATTCTTATTGTATCTGGTTCCCTAAAGATTTCATTTTGTACAAACACACTTTGGAACTTTTCGTTTAGTGTTTCACACATTTCCTTTTCATCTTCCGTGAATCTATTTCCCATTTTCAACCTCTGAATATTATCCTTTACCTGCAATTTGTTGTTTATGAATTTATAGAATAGACCTGGTTCTGTTTTGCATTTGTCCGCAATCCCTTTTTCAAAATTTCTTTCTGCCTCTCTCCTCACTGCCGTGTAGTTGTTTCTCGCATCTTTGTATCGCTGGTATGTTTGGGGGTTCGGCCTCTTCCTGTATTGATTCCATTTTTGTGTCTTTCGGTCTCTAGCCCTCTCGCAATTTCTATTGAACCAATCCTGTTTCCTAGTTCTGCATCTCTGTTTTGGTATAAATTTTTTTGTGCCTTTATCATATATTTCACAAAACTTGCCATACATCTCATTCACTTCCTTGCCTAGCATCAAGTCTGTCCAATTATACTCACTAAAAAAATTTCTAAGGTCACCATAATGTCCTCTCCTGAAGTCTGGTTTTTCAACTGCTTCAACCTCCTTATTTTCTTCCAGCTTATAACGCATTGCATACTTTATTCCCAAAAAGACATGGTCACTTTTACCCAAGGGAGGAAGGTACTGAATGTCAAATATCTCTTCCTCCTTCCTGGTAAATATCAAATCTAGCATGGAGGGAACGTCCCCTTCCCTCATCCTTGTAGCTTGTTTAACATGTTGATACAAGAATGTTTCCAGGATGAGGTCTACAAATTTACAGGTCCAAAAATCTTCTGTTTTAGCTTCATATGCTTCCCAGTCTATGGATTTCAAGTTGAAGTCACCGACTATCAACAGTCGTGATCTATCTTTATCCGCTCTCGCTATAATCTCTCTCATTATTGTTATAAGACCTTCACGTTTACTATCTAGCTCCTCCTTTGACCATGTGCTGCTTGGCGGTGGACTATATGCATTTATCATCATTAGTTTATCATCCTCATAGCAGATCTCTAGTGCTATTATGTCAACTTCTTGTGGATTGGCAGTCATTATTTCCTTCACCTTTAGGTGTTCTTTTACCAGCACAGCAACGCCACCGCCTTTCCTAATTTTTCTGTCCCGTCTCCAAATTGAGTAGCCCCTTGGGAATATGACCTCATTTAAAATTACATCTTCAAGTTTTGTCTCCGTGAGTGCAACAATGTCTGGTGTCTGCAGCTGTATTACATCACTTAACTCCAGTATCTTCGATCTCACTCCATCTATGTTGGTGTATGCAATCTTCAGGAACTTGTTCCCCCTCTCCTTATTCTTCACTCCCCCTCTCTCTATTGATTTTGTTGGTTTGCCTTTATGTACCACTTTACTGGTTTGCCTACCCCTATCACTTTGTAGAAAAAAGAATTTATTTCTTCTTCATTCCTGCTCTCATTTAAATGTTTTGCCTCGGCGAGGTTCAGTTTCAGCTTCTCTCTATCTTCTTTTGAAAGATCTCGTCTTAACGACCACCCTTTCCCATCCTCATCCCTTTGCAATTTTCTAGCATTCCTTAGTACTTCTTCCATCTGTTTGGCACCGTTTAAGGTGATCCTCAAAGGTCGATCTTTCCCTTTTACGTACCTGCCTATTCTCCTGTAGTCGCACACATTCTCTGTGAATTCCATTTGGGTCCCTAGCGGTTTGAGGGTTAAGTAAAGCATTTCATGAGTTTCCTTCACCCTGATGCCCCTGTTACCTAGCAGTAAACAGATACCTGGGAGTCAGCTGTCACGGGTTGCTTCTTGGGGGTGGAGGCCTGGTCGAGAACCGGGCCGCGGGGACACTAACGCCCTGAAATCATCTCAAGATAACCTCAAGATACGCTATTGTTGCCAAAATAAGCCACCTATGATTTTTTTTTCTGTGATCAGAAAACACAAATGAACACTGTTATAAGACAAAATATTTATTTGTCATTTTTTTGTGCCTGTGGGTGCTGAAGGCCATATAGTCCAGAGCAACTTAGGGGTACTAGGGGATGAAGGCTTACATTGCAAAAATGCAGCTGTTAAGCAAAATCAACTTCTTTAAGTGTTCACTTTGTAAGGTTAATTTTAATATTATGTCTTTGACATTTTCTTTACTGTATAGTGGTAGGATTACTTTTCATTCAGATGTTGACAATAGAAGTTTAAAAAAATAAGTGTTAGATATTACTCATTTGTTACGTATTAAATAAATGTTTTTTACTTACAGATTGGCACCCACAATCAACTTAAGAAACTTGGGGGAATTTATGCCGACTTAATCCGACAACAACAAAAAGATGAAAATGCAGCTCAGAGGAACTTTTGGGGGCTATAACCTTGGCTTTTTATTGTAGTTTTATTTTTATTATTTATTTAGGGTTTGTTCCTCATTGCCAGTTGTTGATACTTAGAACTATTGGCTAGATTGTTTCATTGCAAATTGTTTGTATATACAGTACTGTATTCATTACTGAATAAAAAGTAATAATTTTATAAAGAAACTTTCAGATTAGAGATGACAGTATTCAAGTTTGGCTGTTCATGCAAAAATCAGGCCTGAGTTTGGGTTCTCCAAACTTTCACTTCACTGCCGTTTATTATCTAAATTGCATTCACATTTATAGTCATGTGACCTAGAATATCCAAATTTTCAGGATGATTGGAAATCTTCCTTTTCCAATGTCCATTTGAGTTATTTTTCCTTCTATAAAATCCCCCCAAAATTTGATACCTTTGACATCACTTGTTTTATTTTTTTCTCACCTATAAGGTAATAAACCTATGGAATTGCCTACCTGTGAAAGCAGTAAATTAAAAGTCTTTATACTAGGTCTTTGCTGTATCATATTCCTGGATAGGGCATAATGTTTGTGTTTCATGTGAATTTTTCAATAAGACAAACAAATCTTTGTTTCAGTGAAAATTGTTCACCCAGTCTACTACAAATAATAGTAGACTGGGTGATCTACCTGATCACCAATCTGAAACAACACTGCATCTGCCTCAAAATCTGACTCATCCACACGTAATTTATGGGGGCGTATTATGGAAAAATGTGATAAATGAAAAATGGTTCGATTTCAATCAAACTTTTTTTGACTAGTTGTATATAAAATTTGGTTCAACTAGCCCAAGTCTCAGCATCATAGCATAAATAGGAAGGGAGAAAAAATATTGAATTATGTGTCAAAATTTTTTCAAAATGGTCAAAAATTAACATCAAACAAAAGTGTCAACTGAAATCATGTCTATGACTCTAAGCTATCACAATAGAACATAAAAAAGTATTTTAATATTTACTTTTATTAATTAAAAAAATTTTTTTTTTTTTTTTTTCTATTTTTTTATCAGCTGATTTGCTTGAAACTTATACACCTTACAGAATGTATGCCTATCTGTAAAGATGCAAATTTTGGAGGAAATTGGTTGTAGTCAACTTCAACCAGAGGTGGCAGAATGTTTGATCCATTTAATTATAAGTAACATAAAATTGAATCTCCTCTTTCATTTTTTTTTTCAATTTACTGTACATGAAATTTACACCTTATATGTAGAGTTGACGTCTCTACAATATTTATGAAACACTTTATTCCTAAGTTCATTTATTGATTTTATAAATATTTGCAAACATGAAATATTGGCATGTATTTTGGGGGGAACTCTGACTACTTGTATTAGTAAAACTAAACATATTTTGGATAATCCTTTTTAGAAAAGACCTTTATTATATGCTAATATGATATATGAGTGTCATAGAAATGATGTCATTTGAATATTGTGGTAGAAGTAGGATATTGAAAATGTGTAAAATTCATTGGAAAAAAAATATCTCCCATTCTATTTGGGAATGTGATACTGAAACGTAGAATAGTTGCAGCCCTTCTTATATGCAACTAGTAAAAAAAGTTTAGTTGACATTAACCCTTCAATTGCGCATCACATCATATGATGCTTTAACCGACTTGCAGTAAATTGCGCATCGCATCATGTGATGCTTTGGAGTACTACGCAAGATTTAAACGGCCCGCGGATACACAGGGTTCACCACACCTTCATCAGGGCTCTTGTAAACAGACGCCATTTTTAAAAAAAATCGTGGGCCAAATTCCCGGGTGTGAGGGGCCTCAGTATTGAGTGAGCAACCAAGCCTGATGCACGCAGCATGAGCTCATAGCACTGCTGTTCAGCTTGTGACCACAGCATCGCCTAAAAATGCCATAATATACTTGTTTATGCTATTATGTAGCGATGATATTATTACAGAAGACCCCTGATTGTGATAAAACTGACCAGGGTTCTGGTAATAGCAGGATTGTGGTGATATTTAGCGCTGTGTGCCATGGAGGGAGGAGTAATGCTGTGGGAGGGAGGGTAGTGGCGATGTCTTCTGACTTGTGTGTGGCCACCTTTTATTAACTGCACTCACTATACCAGCTTAGTGGTTCGCTATGGTGAACACAAATGTAGATACTTATATATAACGTGTGTATAGAGGGTATAAACAGCAAGAGTAGGTTGGGAGCCGCCATTTTGGTGAGGGAGGTGGCGTCGTCTGCACGACGCCACCGTGCAGACGACGGTGTTGTTTACTGGTTACCACGATAGCCTTTGGGCACCATACCAGTTTACTTGTACAAGTATGGTGAATAAAACGGGTAGATATATATATATATAATGTGTGTATATAGCGTAATAACACCACACAGTATTGTTGGAGGAGAAATATTAGTGCGTCTGGCCTTGAGGGCGGCAGCCATCAGCTGTGTGAGGTCCTACGTCTTTGTGCCTTTACTCACCATACAAGCTTAGATGTACAGTTATGGTGAACAAAACATGTAAATACTTATATATAACGTCTGTATATAAGAGCAAAAACAGTATTGTGGGAGGAGAATGTGGGTAAGTCAGGTGACTTGAGGGAGGGCGTGAGTGGCTGGCTGGTACACGGCGGTCACTCCTCGTTACTTTTTGACTCATAATAGCAACTTAGTGGTTCGTTATGGTGAACAAAACATGCAGATACTTATATATAACCTGTGTATATAGTGTAATAACCGACAAAGTATTTGTTCACTGATTGATGAACATAATTGAATCAACAATATGCACACCATATTTATGAGTACAGCGATGATTCACTCATTTTATTATATAAATATATCAAACTACACACTATTGAATAATATTACAGCAAAAAACTATGAAAAATCAATCAGAGACATTGAAATAATTAGGTAATTATCTCTTTGTGGCAACTCCGGCCTGACAGCTGGCAATCAACAGACCGCCTGGGACGCACGCTGAGTCAGCTCCTGTTTTTTGCCAGACTTCCCCGCCCTATAGCGGGCAATATATGCGACTTACGATTTTTTTATTATTTTTCCCATGATCAGTGAACACAAATTAACAGGTTAGGAAGAAATTTTTTTTTTTTTTTTTTTTTTTTTTTTTTTTTTTTTTTTTTTTTTTTTTTTTTTGGTATGCGCCTGTGGGTGTTAAATGGTATATAGCCATGCGCCATTTAAGGGTTAAAAAAAATTTAAATCACATTTACCGCCCCCTTAAAAGGTTTATCAAATTTAGGGCTAGCAAGCACTGACACTAGTGAGTTTTTTTTTTAGTGAGTATAATTGGACAGACTTGATGCTAGGCAAGGAAGTGAATGAGATGTATGGCAAGTTTTGTGAAATATATGATAAAGGCACAAAAAAATTTATACCAAAACAGAGATGCAGAACTAGGAAACAGGATTGGTTCAATAGAAATTGCGAGAGGGCTAGAGACCGAAAGACACAAAAATGGAATCAATACAGGAAGAGGCCGAACCCCCAAACATACCAGCGATACAAAGATGCGAGAAACAACTACACGGCAGTGAGGAGAGAGGCAGAAAGAAATTTTGAAAAAGGGATTGCGGACAAATGTAAAACAGAACCAGGTCTATTCTATAAATTCATAAACAACAAATTGCAGGTAAAGGATAATATTCAGAGGTTGAAAATGGGAAATAGATTCACGGAAGATGAAAAGGAAATGTGTGAAACACTAAACGAAAAGTTCCAAAGTGTGTTTGTACAAAATGAAATCTTTAGGGAACCAGATACAATAAGAATTCCAGAGAACAACATAGAACACATAGAGGTGTCTAGAGACGAAGTGGAAAAAATGCTCAAGGAGCTCGGTAAGAACAAAGCAGCTGGCCCAGATGGCGTTTCACCATGGGTTCTGAGAGAATGTGCATCTGAGCTCAGCATTCCACTTCACCTGATCTTTCAGGCATCCCTGTGTACAGGAATCGTAGCAGACGGGTGGAAACAGGCTAACATAGTTCCAATCTACAAAAGTGGCAGCAGGGAAGACCCCCTCAATTATAGACCTGTATCATTGACAAGTGTAATAGTGAAAGTATTGGAAAAACTAATCAAAACTAAATGGGTAGAACACCTAGAGAGAAATGATATAATATCAGACAGACAGTATGGTTTTCGATCTGGAAGATCCTGTGTATCGAATTTACTCAGTTTCTATGATCGAGCCACAGAGATATTACAGGAAAGAGATGGTTGGGTTGACTGCATCTATCTGGACCTAAAAAAGGCTTTCGACAGAGTTCCACATAAGAGGTTGTTCTGGAAACTGGAAAATATTGGAGGGGTGACAGGTAAGCTTCTATCATGGATGAAAAATTTTCTGACTGATAGAAAAATGAGGGCAGTAATCAGAGGCAATGTATCAGAATGGAGAAATGTCACAAGTGGAGTACCACAGGGTTCAGTTCTTGCACCAGTGATGTTTATTGTGTACATAAATGATCTACCAGTTGGTATACAGAATTATATGAACATGTTTGCTGATGATGCTAAGATAATAGGAAGGATAAGAAATTTAGATGACTGTCATGCCCTTCAAGAAGACCTGGACAAAATAAGTATATGGAGCACCACTTGGCAAATGGAATTTAATGTTAATAAATGTCATGTTATGGAATGTGGAATAGGAGAACATAGACCCCACACAACCTATATATTATGTGAGAAATCTTTAAAGAATTCTGATAAAGAAAGAGATCTAGGAGTGGTTCTAGATAGAAAACTATCACCTGAGGACCACATAAAGAATATTGTGCAAGGAGCCTATGCTATGCTTTCTAACTTCAGAATTGCATTTAAATACATGGATGGCGATATACTAAAGAAATTGTTCATGACTTTTGTTAGGCCAAAGCTAGAATATGCAGCTGTTGTGTGGTGCCCATATCTTAAGAAGCACATCAACAAACTGGAAAAGGTGCAAAGACATGCTACTAAGTGGCTCCCAGAACTGAAGGGCAAGAGCTACGAGGAGAGGTTAGAAGCATTAAATATGCCAAAACTAGAAGACAGAAGAAAAAGAGGTGATATGATCACTACATACAAAATAGTTACAGGAATTGATAAAATCGACAGGGAAGACTTCCTGAGACCTGGAATTTCAAGAACAAGAGGTCATAGATTTAAACTAGCTAAACACAGATGCCGAAGAAATATAAGAAAATTCACCTTCGCAAATAGAGTGGTAGACGGTTGGAACAAGTTAAGTGAGAAGGTGGTGGAGGCCAAGACCGTCAGTAGTTTCAAAGCATTATATGACAAAGAGTGCTGGGAAGACGGGACACCACGAGCGTAGCTCTCATCCTGTAACTACACTTAGGTAATTACACTTAGGTAATTACTAAGGATAACATTTCTTTTAATTTTATAAAAGCATCCTACACTCTAGAAAGCACTTGGATTTTACTGCTACCTCAACAGATTAGTTAATGGTGTGAACACACTTGCAAAATTTTTGCAGATCTTTCAGTAATATCTACACTTCCAACAAACCGTTGACCATCTCATAACCACTGCATGCACTGATCTGCATTAAAATATGACAAACCCGTGCTGCACTGAAAATAAATTCTTTCCAAAATATTAATTTCTCTTCTTATATTGTTAAAATACAGTCTCTGATCACGGGAAACTAAAAAACATTGTATGTGACATACTTGAGCCGTCACTGGGAAGTTGAGCAAATTATAGGCACTGAGCGATGGAGCGCTGTAAGTCATTCAGCACTGCCACCTCGTGAGGCAGCAGTTGGCACGAATATAATGTTTCACAATTATTTTGAAGTTTCTCAATCATTTCATCATTGGTTTTTTGCTGTAATATTATTGAAAAGTGTGTAATTTGTGGAATTTATATAGTTCAATGTATGGAACATTGCTATGATCAAAATTATGAGACTCATATATATGACAAGTATATTATATTCTACAATCAATTCAACAGTGTTGTTGCTATACCTATCTACATATGTGTTCACCATGACGAACCCCCTAAGATGGTATGAACAACAGGAGTGACTGCGACACAGCGGCCACTTATTGTCTTGTCCGCTGTGTCGTTCTTCTTTCCTCCATGAGATTCTTTTCCCTATAGACGTCTTCTTCAATTCGTGGATGGGATTATCCACCTCACTGTGGCTCAACTCTCCACAGTGAGGTGAACCACAGTGTCGCGGCCACTCTTACTCCCTCCCTCCTTCAATACCCACTCACCAACATTCCACCTCCCACCATACTGTTTTTATTACACTATTTACACACATTATATAGAAGTATCTACATGTTTTGTTCACCATAACTGTACAACTAAACTGATATGGCAAGTTCAGGCAATAAGAGAGGGCACCACACACACAGTCAGCTACATGGCTGCCTCCCTCACGCGGTCTGTCTAATTACCCAAAGCTACCCAAATTTACTCAAAGCTACCCAAAGCTTCCTAGCATTACGTTAGTAACGAAGAACTATGATATATTTGCTCACTATAATGTTGGTGATGAATGTAGGACATCAAAAAATATATTTTTACCCTGAAATAATATAAATTTATAACAGAATTAGACAGAACTAAGTGTCATGAGAGGCCATAGGAAGCCGACGATCCAAGCGACAATGTTGTGGAGCGACTTATCCAAGATGAACAAATTATTCAAGATATATTGTTATCTAGAGGTTATATTAAGTTATGTTTGGATAGATTAGGTTTAGTTAGGTTAGGTTATGTTTGGGTAGGTTGGTTAGGTTAGGTAGGTACAAGAGGCTCATATGCCAGCAAACATTGTTGCTTGGACCGTCGACTTGCTTTGGCGTCACCAGCTTCTTATTTTCGTCAAATTTCTTTATAAAAAGAAACTTTTTCAGAGTAAAAATATGTTTTTCATGTTCTACATTTAGTACTGTTACGACCCTGGGTTCTTAGTTGGAAACCAGAGGTCCAATTGAGCTCTAAATAATTACTTTACATTAATTCATAACATTGGATCATGTGAGAAGGATATTTAATTAACAATAACATTTATATCATGGCTCCTTAAACCTGGGGTACGCATGTATTCCCGTCGTCCTTGCCAAACGTAAGATGAATCTTGTTTCTCAGAGCATTCAGACTCTGAGCTTGTTGATTATTAAATATAATATTGAACTAGTTATCAGCTATTCTTAGAATTATTAAAGTAATTAGTAATGAATGTCTGAGTAAACTTGTGATGATTGCTGCTGTACCATCAGCTGAGTATCCGTCCCGGCAGCATACTTAAACGAGCTCGAGCGGCTGTGCTCTCTCTCTTCTCTCTGGCTGGCAGCTGTGGTGTCTTGACTTTCCCTATGGGGCTCTGTCTTTCTCCCCCCTCCTTTCTCCTCTCCCTATAATCCATGTTCTACAAGTTAAGTACCCATTACTGTACCGTGCTACTAACTAGGTGTGTGTTTTGTTTAGAGGTATTTCAAGCCAGTGTTTTGGCATCACTCAGTGTACTCCATTGTGACTAGGGTACCACGTGGGTCATAGCTACCCAGGCTGCTTCAAGCCTTACAAGTGCTTTTCTCAAAGTAGATTTTACCCTAGTTTTGTAATTGTAAACCTTGCATCCTGCCTACATGGACCATGGTGTTTAATGTAAGGTAGAGTGGTAAAGTAAATAGTTGTATTAATGTATATGAGGGGTTATTAGAGGGTTTAATAAATAAGGTATAAGATAGGAGTTTTCGTTTCATCCTGCTGAGTGTGGAATAGGGGATTACCTTAGACTACAGACATTTATTCTAACCTATTATACTAACTGGGAATATTCTTCCCTGGGGGCTGGTGCCTCCCTATTGCCACTATTTTAGAAACTCTTTTATCTTGTACTATTGGCCCTCTCAGTATGACCACCTGCCCCCCACTAACAAGTACCAACATTATAATGAATAAATACATCATATATATTCATTACTAACAATTAATCCTAGGAAGCTTTGTGTAGCTTTCGGTAATTAGACAGACCCCCCTCTCACTTGTTCAAGGCCAGACGCACTAACGTTCCTCCCCCAACCATACTGTTTGTTGTGTTATTTCACTATATACACTGTGACAGTGCCCTCTCCAATTTCTTCCATATACCAGATTTAAGAGTCATATCAGCTTACCTGCAGGTTCTCTGAGATGCAGGGAATCTGTTGAAGTATGAGGCTACCAAATGGTTGCTTGTTTGGGGAGAAATTTGCATTTTTAAATTTGTAGTGAAGGGGAAAAGTCGCGTCCTAGGTACAACAAAATGGCGCCCCCTGTCTGCAAATCCACCATTTTGTGTGCGGCACCCGCCGGTCAGTGATTGGCTGGCTGAGATCACATGTCTTGATTGACCAATCAGAGCCCGCCCCTGGGTCTGTGACATCACAGGAAGACCTGGCCCGCCACTTGCAGAGCGCCAGGCGCTCAGAGATACTTGGCGCTTCGTTGAGAGCGGACATGCGACTTGGAGAGCTCCCTGGGGGATGATGCATGATACCCTAGTTAGTGAAGGGGGCAAAGACCCACGGCGAAGGTTAAAGGATCAGTAGCACGATCCCCCTGCTGTTTATTTTTTTATTTTTTTTTTATTTTTTTTTTTGAGATATATACAAGAGTTGTTACATTCTTGTACAGCCACTAGTATGCGTAGCGTTTCGGGCAGGTCCCTGGAATACGATCCCCTGCCGCGAAGAATCGTTTTTTTATCCAAGTACACATTTTACTGTTGCATTAAACAGAGGCTACAGTTAAGGAATTGCGCCCAGTAAATCTTCCCCGGCCAGGATACTAACCCATGACATAGCGCTCGCGGAACACCAGGCGAGTGTCTTACCACTACACCACGGAGACTGTAGAAACTGTAACCTCACGTAACACAAGGTCAAAGTGAGCGGCACGTGACAACACACACATTATATATATAAGTAGCTTCATGTTTTATTCACCATAACTGTACAACTAATCTAGTATGGTGTCCAAACAGCATAGTGACCACTGCATGACAAGTCACATGGGTCCATAGAACTACCCAAATCCACCCAAATACTGCTAGCATTATGTAAGTAATGAAGAAATGTGGTATATTTACTCACTATAATGTGGGTGCTGAATGCAGAACATGATCAAGCCTATTTTTACTATGAAATAAGCTAATTTCAAAACGAAATTAGAAGTAAATGTGTAGCAGTTGACGCCATAGGATGTTGATGGTCCAAGCGACAATGTTGTGGAGCGACGTATCCAAGATATATGATCGCCTAGAGTGTGTTTGCTGCCATATCATCCTCCTCTACACAGTGATCCAGTCGTCGCAGTTCTTTGCTCAAATTGTCGCAAATTTAATTGGTGATATTAACAAGTAGAATGCGTATTTATAATATTATCTTTCATAAATAGCCACAAAATATTTATTATTTATTAAAAAAAGTGTGTGAAAGTTAACCCTTAAACTGTGCATGGCGCATATATATGCAATGAGTAACATGTCTCATAGTGTGCATGGCGTACATATACACTATTGGGTGCTAGGCCCGATTCAAATGGCCCACGGCTACACGGGATTCACATTAGATTCCTCAGGGCTCTTGTAAACAGACGCCATTTAAAAAAAAAAAATCGTGGGCAATATTCTCAGGTGTGAGAGGCATAGTACTGTTGGAGCAACCAAGGCTGGCGCATGCAGCATGAGCGAACAGCATTGCTGTTCAGCTTATGACCACAGCATTGCCGAAAAATGTCAAAATAAATATATAATTGCTATTATTTAGCAATGACAATATTACAGATGACCCCTGACTGTGATATAAATAACCATGGTTGTGATAATAGCAGGATTGTTGTAATAATTAGCGCTGTGGGACGAGTGATGCTGAGAGACGGAGAGAGATAGCATCGTTTACTGACTGTGTGGCCACCTGGTATTGTCTGCATTCACCATACCAGCTTAGTGGTTCTCTATGGTGAACACAAATGTAAATACTTATATATAATGTGTGTATTAGTGTAATAACAGCAAAAGGATTATGCTGGGAGGAGCCATTTGGGTGACGGAGGTGACGTCGTCTGCCTGATTTGTCTAGCTGTTTAGAGGGTGGTCACTATGCTCTTTGGGCACTCTACAAGCTTAGGTGTACAGTTACGGTGCATACAACATTTAGATACTTATATATAATATGTGTATATAGGGTAATAACACTGCAAACAGTATTGTTGGGGGAGAAAAGTTTAGTGCGTGCATGTGACCTTGAATGAGTGAGGGAGCCGCCACCTGTGTGTATAGCGACGACTCTTAGTGCCTGAACTAACTATATCAGCTTAGCTGTACAGTTGTGGTGAACAAAATATATACATACTTATATATAACATCTGTATATAGTGTAATAACACCACAAACGGTATTGTTGGGGGAGAAAGTTTAGTGCGTGTGACCTTGAATGAGTGAGGGAGCTGCCAACTGGCTGTATGTATAGCGACGACTCCTAGTGCCTGAACTAACTATATCAGTTTAGCTGTACAGTTGTGGTGAACAAAATATATACATACTTATATATAACGTCTGTATATAGTGTAATAACACCACAAACGGTATTGTTGGGGGAGAAAGTTTAGTGCACGTGACCTTGAATGAGTGAGGGAGCCCACAGCTGACTGTGTGTGTAGCGACGACTCTTAGTGCCTGCTTAGTTGTTGCCTGCCTTAAGAGTTGCCTGCTCTTAGTATCAGCTTAGTTGTACAGTTGTGGTGAACAAAACATGTTGATTCTTATATATAACGTCTGTATATTTTAAATAAAACATAAAACAGGATGGTGGGAGGAAAAAGTGGGCGAGTGAGGCGTTGTTGAGGGAGTGGCAGCGAGTGGCTGGCTGGTGTGAGGCGGTCACTCCTCGTTGCTTTTCGACTCTCAATACCAACTTAGTGGTTCGTTATGGTGAACAAAACATGCAGATACTTATATATAACCTGTGTATAGAGTGTGATAGCAGCAAAACTATTTGTTTATTGTTTTATGAACATAATAATTGAATCACTAATATGCACACAATACTTTTGAGTATAGCGATTATTCACCACTTTTATTTTATAAATATATTACAATACACACTATTGAATAATATTACTGCAAAAAAAAAAAATAAGAAAAAATCAATCAGAGACATAGAAATAATTAAGTGATAATATCTTTGTGGCAACTCCCACCTGTCAGCGCAGGTGACGTTCACCGGCTCTGACGACCGCTTTTTTATTTTTCCCGTGCTCAGGGAACACATATTAACATTTAAAGAAAGACAAAATAATTTTTTAGAATTTTTTTTTTCTTGCGCACAGGGGTGTAAATGTCCTCAGAACCCCTGAGCAGTGGAAGGGTTACATGAACTCCACAGGACAATAATTTTGTTATATACAGTAGATACTAACGTCATTCACTGGTATGCGTTCACTACTTAAACTACTGATGTCCTTTTTGTTCATAGAACACCGAACCCTACACGCTCTCTGATATATTGCTTAACCCTCAAATCGCGAGGGGTTCAGAGGCTTCAACACCCACAGGAGGCAAAAAAAAAAAAAAAAAATTCTTATAAATGTGTTCATTTTTGTTCCCTGATCACGGAAAAAATAACAAAAAAAAATGTAGGTGGCATATTTTAGCTGCAATAGGGTAGGGAAGTCTGGCAAAAAAAGGGGCGTTGATACAGCTTTCGCCGGACGCGCAAGGTCTACGCCGCCTGAGCTGTCAGGCGGCAGTTGCCACAAATATATTATTACCTAATTATTTCAATGTCTCTGATTGATTTTTTCTTAGTTTTTTGCAGTTATATTATTCAATAGTGTGAATTGTGATATATTTATATATTAAAATGTGTGAAGCATCGCTGTACTCAAAATTATGGTGTGCATATTAGTGATTCAATTATTATGCTCATAAAACAATATACAAATAGTTTTGCTGTTATTACACTATATAATACTTATATATAAGTAAACATGCAGATACTTATATAGAAGTATCTGCTCACCATGTTTTGCTCACCATAACGAACCACTAAGTTGGTATTGTGAGTCAAAATGCAACGAGGAGTGACCGCCACACACCAGCCAGCCACTCGCTACCAGTCCCTCAACACCTCACTTCCCCTCATTCTCCTCCCACAATACTGTTTTTGCATTTATTCACTATACACAAACGTTATATATATAAGTGTCGTACCTAATAGCCAGAATGCACTTCTCGGCCTACTATTCAATGCCCGATTTGCCTAATAAGCCAAGTTTTCCTGAATTAATATATTTTCTCTAATTTTTTCTTATGAAATGGTAAAGTTACCCATTTCATTATGTATGAGGTAAATTTTTTTTTATTGGAGTTAAAATTAACGTAGATATATGACCGAACCTAACCAACCCTACCTAACCTAACCTAACCTATCTTTACAGGTTAGGTTAGGTAGCCGAAAAATTTCGGTTAGGTTAGGTAGTCGAAAAACAATTCATGAAAACTTGGCTTATTAGGCAAATTGGGCCTTGCACAGTAGGCTGAGCAAGTGCGTTCTGGCTACTAGGTACGACATAAGTATATACATGTTTTGTTCACCATAACTGTACATCTAAGCCTATATGATGAGTAAAGGCACAAAGACGTAGCTACTCACACAATCAGCTGGTGGCGGCCGCCCTCAAGGCCAGACGCACTACAAATACAAATACAAATTTTTATTCAGGTAAAGTACATACATACAAGGTAAGATACAAAAGTTGATGGATTTATAGATAGAACTAGTACATACAATGCCTAAAGCCACTACAGTATTACGCAAAGCGTTTCGGGCAGGAAAAACACTAAGACTAAAACTTAATACTAATTGAGATTAAAGTATAAATTGTGTTGAGAAAAAATAAGAAAAAATGGAAAAAAGGGGGGGGGGGAAACATGGCAGAAAAAAAGCTAAAATACAATTAAATCAACAAAACAGCATTGTTTAAAATAGAAGACATGGGTTGACATTTTGGGGGTGAGGTAGGTTACATTGAGTTAATTAGGTAGTACTTAGTTTTTATCTTAAACTGGTTGGGAGAGGTACAGTTTTTAACATAATTGGGAAGGTCATTCCACATTCGAGGTCCCTTGATTTGTAAAGCATTTCTAGTTTGACTAAGTCGTACTCTTGGAATATCAAATAGGTATTTGTTTCTGGTGTGGTGCTCATGGGATCTGTTACAACTGTCTAGGAAGCTTTTAAGGTCAGGATTGACATTACAGTTCAGCATTTTATATATATAAAATGCTGAACTGTAATGTCAATTCTGACCTTAAAAGCTGAATATCTAACATATTCAGAGATTTGAGTATGGGTACCGAGTGATGTCTGGGGTCAGAGTGAGATATTGTCCTAATAGCAGCTTTGTATTGAGTAATTAGAGGACGTAAATGATTTTGGGTAGTAGAACCCCAAGCACAAATTCCATAGTTGAGATAGGGATAGAGGAGAGAATAATAGAGTGTCACCAGGGCAGGACGAGGTACATAATATCTGATCTTAGAAAGAATGCCAACAGTTTTTGAAGCTTTTTTAATATATTTAGAATGTGTCGCTGGAAATTCAGCTTGCGGTCAATGAGAACGCCAAGGAATTTGCCATCTACTTTGTTATAAATTTGGGTATTGTTAATCCTGAGATTTATTTGATTTGAGGATTTATTGCCAAACAAAATATAGAAAGTTTTGTCAATATTGAGGGTGAGTTTGTTGGCAGTTAGCCAGTGATGGACTTTATTTAGCTCAGTATTCACTGTGACATTTAGAGCAAGGGGGTCAGGACTGGAGTAAATGAAGGTCGTGTCGTCAGCAAATATAATTGGTTTGAGATATTGGGAGGCATTTGGAAGGTCATTAATGTAGATGAGAAAGAGGAGAGGGCCATGGGGGAACTGCCCTGGGGAACACCAATGTTGATGGGTAGGGTGGGAGAAATTGAATTATTCACAAAAACATACTGGAGCCTGTCAGTAAGGAAAGACTTAATGTACTGCAGGGAGTGACCTCTGACTCCATAATGTTGTAATTTAAGAAGAAGGTTTTGGTGGTTAATAGTGTCAAAAGCCTTACGCAGGTCTACAAATAAACCAACAGGGAACTCATTTCTATCAAGAGCTGTATGTATCAAGTTAATCATACTAATAAGTGCATCGTTAGTGCTTTTTTTGGGTCTGAAGCCATATTGACAAGAGCTAAGTATATTGAGTTTGGCTAGATAAAAGTAAAGCTGCTTATAGATTAGTTTTTCAAATATTTTTGACAAGTTTGGCAGAATTGATATAGGTCTGAAGTTGTTAACATCAGTGGGATCACCACATTTGTGGACAGGGGTTACTCTCGCTTTTTCAGAAAATCTGGAAAGGTTTGGAGTTCAAGTGACTTGCTGAAGAGCAAGCTACAATGGCAGGAGCTAAAAATCTGGAGGCTTTTTTGTAAATAAGAGTTGGTATCTCCTCAAGGGCACTAGACTTGGTTTCAAGGGAAAGGGTTATGTCAGTAACATCAGTAGAATTAGTAGGCATTAGGTACAGAGACTGTGGATTGTTACCTGTAAGATAGTCCTGAATATTAGTTGTGGGAACCGACCTCTGAGATTTATATTTAATTTATATGAATTTATATGGAATTTATATTTACGTTAATTTATATATTTCGATAGCAATTGGTATGATGTTAAGTGAACTGTATTTCTGCAATAATCTCGCAAATCGATCCTTACACATTAGGGGGGGTTTATATTGAATTTATATATATGCAGCCAATCAAACTACAGTATTAACTACATATATTAGTATACATTGAGGAGGTTCCTTATCTTATTATACAGCAGGCTTAGTCCACCAGGTATAAATAGGATGTAGACACCAAATTAGCCTCGATTGAGACTAGCTTCCATCACCCAGTAACTGATGTATCAAGTCTTGCTTCCTCTTCTTGTTCCTGTCAAAGGGTGCTAGCTGTAAAGCCAGAATCCTAATATATGACAGCTCTATCAGAGAAAATACTGTATATTATATATGATAAGGACCAAGGCTTAATTACCTTTTTGAGTCGATCATTTGTGTTCTCACCGGTTTGCCCAATATCTACCTAACATTAATGGCCAAAAATGATTAGATAAATGGGTTTCGGAAAGACACCTCCCTTGTATTTGTTGACAGCGTGTTGATGATGGCAGAACTTTGGTCTCCACAACACCTCGTCCAAGAGAATTTATAGGAGCTGAATTTGCCCCACGACTCTGGTCTTAACAACAATGGCTGACCTCTCCCTCCCCACTGATGCCTTGGCACTTTGTCCAGATATCAGTAACTGATAGAAGGGTCACATTTACTTTATTTTGATACTGATAATTAAGTTAATTCAAATGAGATGTTTTTATGATAGTAAAGTCCAAAGACTAATGTATTTAAGAATAATTCCCAACATAACAGGTGGTGAATTTATAATAGTATGTGGCAATGATATCCCATTTTCTATTGATGGAAAATTCCACTACAAGCTACATTTTCTATGGGTTAACTTGTGTATACCACACAGCAGCACTAGTATCTGCCTGTTGAATTAATATTAGTAAATGGTGTCTGATTTTCCGACATTAGTACTGGAAGATGGAATATCATTTGCAAGGGAGGACCCAATGGAAGAGAAGAACCTATTGAACTCAAGAGCAGTGTCAGAGGCTAAAAGTAGACCATCATTATTTGACAGGAGCATTGGTTTGTTATTTAAAATCTTCTTTGATCCCAATATTTGAAAAATTGTGTTCCATGTTTTCTTAATATTGCCCTTTGTGTGGGTAAATTATACATATATGTATATGTATATATGTATACACATATACATATATGTATATTATAACTTAATATACACCATATATATTAAGCTGTAAGTGTACATCATACACAACACTTGATTAACCCTGCAATGCCTAATATTAAAAATGATGTTAAGTATTTCCTAAATCACTTAGCTTTAATGTGTATGTTAGTCGTATGTCTGTCTGTATTAGAAAGATATTTAATGATATTTGTACGCTTAGCAACAACATATTGTGTTACATCTTTCACTATGAAGTCCAGAAAAATAAATGCCTAAATTAAATTGGACATATATCCGCATTTCAAGGCCCGCAGCCCATCATGGGATGGGTGACCTCATGGGACAGGTGGTTGAGATCCCAGTGTATACTTTATTTATTTGTTTGTTTATTTTAAATACAAATATTTCGGGAGTGCAGTTGTAGGGTAATCAGCGATGTCTCATTTTAGTTTGCGAACTGCGAATAGTGCATTGCCTAACTCATATGAGTTGCATGTTTCATTAGGCCAGTGAGATGGAATCCTCATGAAATGAATTGCTTGTGTATTTGCTATTTGTACCCATAGGATCAAGCTGTTAGCTCTTGAATCCCGTCTTTCATACCGTTTGCTGTCTAATGTACTGACTCGACCTAATTTTCTCTCTATCGACTAATACTCACACATTCCCAATATACAGATTCTGAGAATCTGATTCCTGTGACATCACTCAATCTTATGTCTTTCTGCTCACAGAGATATTGTGAATGATATGTAGAACCTTTTGAATATCCTCTCATATATGGTGCAATAAACCCATCTGGCCTTGTTGCTTTCTATTGATAATAACTTTAGTCTCCACAAACATGAGTGCGCTTGAGTAACATTTAAGAGGCATTTTTAATGGTTCAACTATAGAAGAATGTGATTGTAGTAGTTCTGCTAAGAACTAGCTATATGCTACAAATTAATTTTGAATACTATAATTCTAAAACATCTTTTCATGCACTCAAAAGATCTTGAACGTATTGAGCGAGGAGTGAATGTAGATAATCTTCAAGGGATGAGTATGAGGTGCACAATACACTACCACTCAAAGGAAGAGTATGGGGTGCACAATACACTACCACTCACAGGATGAAACTATGATATTCGTGCTCTATTTTGGGGTAAATAAAATACATGATTATTTTTAGAATATATACTTTAATGACAAATATTTGTAAAGATATTGTATGTTCCGGAATTTCTGATGGTATAGAACATATTAAGGTTCATATTTAACCTACCCAATGCTACCCCAAAACCTTCTAGCACCTCCACTGATATGCCTCCAAAACCTCAAGTAATGGAGAAATATGACATATTTACCCCCTATAAAGATGGTATTGAATGTAATTTAATATGAATGTATGTTAATTAGACAATTGATTGGTTGGTGTATAGCACTCCACACACCCAGAGCGGGTCAATGTATTTATCCATATAGTTACCCAATGCTATCACAAAACCTTTTAGCATTACACAAGTAATGACAAAACATGACATTTACCCCTATAAAGATGGTACTGAATGTAATTTTAATATGAATGCATGATAATTAGACAATTCATTGACTGATGTGTACAGTTCCACACACCCAGAGCGAGTCCATCTAATTACCCAAAGCCAGCCATAGCTACCTAATCATACCCCAAAACCTCCTTGCATTACACAATTATTGAAGAAATATGACATATTTACCGACTATAGTGATGGCATTGAATGTAATGTTCATGTGTCCGGATACCGGCAATTATGTAGTATATAAATAAATAAATGTTTATTTAGGTAAGGTACATACATACAAGGTACATACATACAAGAGATTTTACAAAGAATGATGGGTTTATAGATATGGCTAGTACATACAATGCCTAAAGCCACTATTACGCAAAGCGTTTCGGGCATGAAGATATGCCCGTAGTATTACTATGTAATACTACGGGCATATGTAATAATATGTAGTATTACTTATTTAACCATATAATGGCTTTCACATAAAGTATATATACTGTATTACTTGAAATGTAGTCACAGTAATGTCTACATCTCTGCCATTCTTCTGACATATAAATCTTGAATGTTAATTAGCATATATGCATGTTAATTAGACCATTCATTTGCTGGTGTGTAGCTCTCCACACACCCAGAGCAGGTCCATGTATTTACCCAAAGCTATCAATAGTTACCCAGTGCTTCCCCAGCCTTCTAGCATTATACAAGTAATGAAGAAATATGAAATATTTACCCCCTATAAAGATGTTATTGAATGTATTTTTAATATGAATGCCTGTTAATTACACAATTGATTGGCTAATGTGTACAGGTCTTCACACACACCCAGAGCAAGTCCATGTATTTTCCCAAAACCACCCATAGCTACCCAATCATACCCCAAAACCTCTTTGCATTAAATAAATAATGAATAAATATTACATATTTATCTACTATAAAGATGGTAATGTAATGTAGAATTCGGAAAAACATAGTTTTACTCTGAACTAATCTCTGGATACGTAAGTACATAGTAGTTCAAGTAGTGAACGCACACCAGCGAATAACCATCAGCATCTATATAACAAAAGTACTGTCCTGTGGAGTTAATTTTACTTCGACACTTATTTTTCAGTACAACTTAAATGTTTTCTGGCTATTTATGCTAAATATTATTGTAACTATGCATTCTTGTCGTTTTTATCATTATTTCAATTTGCGACAACTTGAGCAGAGAAGTGCAACGTGTGTACAAGAGGCTGATATGCCAGCAAACACTCTCCAGGCAACAATGTGTCTTGGATAAGTCGCTCCACAACATTGTCGCTTGGATCGTCGACTTCCTTTGGCGTCACCAGCTGTTTATTTTCATGTAATTTCTTTATAAAAACATACTTTTTCAGATTAACATTATGTTTTTTTGTGTTGTACATTCAGCACCAACATTATAATGAGTAAATATATCTAATTTATTCATTACTAGGGGGAGTTTATTACTAATTAGGGGAGCCGGTCGGCTGAGCGAACAGCACGCTGGACTTGTGATCCTGTGGTCCCGGGTTCCGGCGAGAAACAATGGGCAGAGTTTCTTTCACCCTATGCCCCTGTTACCTAGCAGTAAAATAGGTACCTGGGTGTTAGTCAGCTGTCACGGGCTGCTTCCTGGGGGTGGAGGACTGGGCCACGGGGACACTTAAAAGCCCCAAAATCATCAAGATAACCTCAAGATACTAACGTAATGCCAGGAAGCTTTGTAAAGCTCGTGTAGCTTGGGGAAGCTTTGGCTAATTAGATGGACCGAAATTGGGTAAAATAGGGGACATCAACCTAGCAGTGCAATCTTTTCTTTAAAGAACTCTCAGTCTTTATAACACCCACTGTCCTATACTAATGAAACAAGTCACAACTAAAAACCTAAACAATTCTTGGCTTACAAAGGGGATACTTAAATCAATTAATAAAAAACATGACCTTGAGAAGAAGTATAGGTTAGGAATCGTCTCCAAAGAATTTTCAAAGAATTACTCATCATTGCTATCTAAAATAATTAGAAGAGCCAAAATTAAATACTACGAAGATAAATTTACCCAAACAAGTAAGTAATTAATTATCAAAAGAAGGCACCAAACCGGGAAGGCTATGTAGCACCATCAAATGCGCAAAATAATTAGAGGGCGCTAAATATCACCAAGGATGCCAATACGAGAACAAAAACACATAAGGCGAACAATATCAAAAGTATCCGAGTCACCAAGAATTCTATTGAGGGACAGGTGACAGCGAGGGGTGGTCGGAAAGCAAGACACACGCTCGTCCTGGAAGTCAGGACATTCAAGAAGGGCATGCACGACCGTAAGAGGGACAATGCAACTAGGACAATAAGGAGCAGGGCGGCACTCCATCAAGTGACCATGGGTTAAGCGAGTATGGCCAATACGCAACCTCGCCAGAGCTGTTTCCCACCGCCGGTTACGGTGGAAGGAGGACGGCCACGAGGAAACACAACATTTAAGAGTACGTAGTTTGTTACCAGTAACAGACAACCAAGAAACCTGCCAATGGGTAAGGACGGAGGAATGGATAACCGGGTAAAAGTCGGAACACGGAATACCTTTACGAGAGATGGGACAAGAGCGGACAGCTTCCTTGGCGGCAGCATCCGCACGCTCGTTTAAAGACACACCAATTTGGCTGGGAACCCAACAAAACTCAACCGACTTAAATTTACTGTGAACAAGAAACAGCCAATGCTGGATCTCGACAACTACTGGATGAACCGGATTAAAGGACCCGAGAGCCATGAGGGCACTACGAGAGTCAACAACAACTACAAAGGAAGACTGACAATGAGAAAGCAGGAGACGAAGAGCATAGAGAATAGCATAAAGCTCCGCTGTAAAGATGCTAGTCTCCGGAGGTAAGCGACACATATAAGTGCGATCAGGAAAAACAACAGAGTAGCCAACACCGTCTGCAGACTTAGACCCATCGGTGAAAACAGAAACGGAGCGGGAGTGAGAAGAAAAGTGCTCAAGGAAAAGGCGTTTTAGAACCGTAGGAGGGGTAAAAGCTTTAGTGATACGGGTCAAGGATGTACAAAACCGCGGAAGAGGGACTCTCCACGGGGGCAAAGGAGGAACAACACGAGGAGAAACATTAGAAATATGAACGGAAAGAGAGTCCTGTAGGCGAGATAACCGGACAGAAAGAGGGAGGTGGTGAAGAGGAACAGGAACCGCAGGAGGGGTAAAAGTTAAAGCATGACAGAGGCGAGAGGAAGGATGTTGTAAGGACCGTGCAAGATAGCAAAGACAGTAGCGATCACGGCGGTCTTGGAGAGACAGGAAGCCAGTGTCAACATACAAGCTAAGGACGGGAGTCGAACGAAAGGCACCAGAACTGAGGCGCAACCCAGTATGGTGCAAAGCATCAAGACGGCGAAGAGTAGAAGGAGAAGCAGACGAGTAAGCAGGGCAACCATAATCGAGCTTAGACAGGACGAGAGAGGAATGTAAAGCAAGGAGAGTGTGCCTATCTGCCCCCCAAGAAGTATGGGACAAGACCCGAAGGAGGGTAAGGGCCTTAGAGCACTCAACACGGAGGTAAGAGATATGGGGAGACCAAGACAAACGAGTGTCAAGGAATAACCCCAAAAGCTTCGCGGAATCTTTGTACTCAAGGGAATGACCATAAAGTGACAAAGAGGGACGAAGAACGACCCGTTTCCGCGTAAAAGTCATGGCACAAGTCTTAGAAGTAGAGAACTTGAAGCCATGATCGGTGGCCCAAGACGACACGGCATCAATTGCAAGTTGAAGCCGGCGCTGAAGGAGAGGCGAATCATCACCCTGACAGCAAAGGGTAAGATCATCGACATAGAGAGCGGAGAAGACACCTGAAGGAAGAGAGGAAAGAAGACCATTGAGGGCAACTAGAAAAAGAGTAGTGCTCAGAACACTACCCTGGAGCATACCTTCGTATTGCTGAAAAGAGGCAGAGAGAGCGGTACCAAGGCGCACCCGAAAGAAATGACGAGAGAGGAAGCTGCGGAGAAAGAGAGGGAGACGACCACGAAGGCCAAAAGAATGAAGTTGAGATAGAATATGATACAGCCAAGTGGTGTCGTAAGCCTTTTCCAGGTCAAAAAGGACGGCAACAACGGAGGTCTTCGCAGCAAAAGCAGTACGAATATAGACCTCCAAGTTCACCAGGACATCTGTCGTGCTGCGGCACTTGCGGAAACCAAATTGAGAAGGGGAGAGGAGGTGATGGTGTTCCAGGAACCACATCAGACGAACGTTAACCATACGTTCAAAGAGTTTGCAGACACAACTTGTGAGGGCAATAGGGCGAAAGTCCTTAGGGGAAGTACCCAGAGACCCCGGTTTGCGAACAGGGAGGACAACGGCATCGAGCCAGTCCTCAGGGACTGACGACGACTCCCAGATCTGATTATGCAGACTTAGTAAATACCGAGACGTGCACGGAGGGAGATGGCGAAGCATCTCATAATGAATACCATCGGAGCCTGCCGCCGTAGAACCGCAGAGGGCCAGGGCAGAACGAAGTTCAGAGAGAGAAGGGGTCATTATAGGGAAGCTGAAGACGAGTGCAGAAATCTAAAGGACGAGACTCAAGGACAGGTTTACGAAGAAGGAAAGATTGGGGAAGATGAAGACCAGAGCTAACAGAAGAAAAGTGGGAACCCAGTACGGAAGCGACCTGCAACGGGTCCGCCACAAGAGTATCATGGAGGTGAAGGACCGGGGAAACATCGGGAACGAACTTACCCGCTATCTTGCGGATACGCTTCCAGATCTGGGCTAGAGGAGTTTCGGACGTAATTGTTGAGACATAAGATGCCCAACATTCACGTTTAGCCGTACGGATGGCCCTACGGGCCACCGCACTCGCTTTCCGAAAGAAAAGAAAAGAATCGGTCGTCTGCCTACGGCGGTGCCTCTTCCAGGCTGCACGCTTACAGCGGACAGCCCGAGCACAGTCCGCATTCCACCAGGGAACGCACTTCCGTGGACCCCGAGAGGAAGAGCGAGGAATAGAGCGGAGGGCAGCGTTGAAGACAGTGTCATGAAAAAGGAGGAGAGCGCGAGAGAGGCAGAAGGGAGAGGTCAGAGAGAGCAGCACTGAGGGTAAATAGGGTCCAGTCCGACTTAGCAAACTACCACCTAGGGAAAGAGAGGGAAGGGCGAAAAGAGAAAAAGGAAACAAGGATGGGGAAATGATCACTTCCATGGAGGTCACCAAGAACCTGCCACGTGAAATCTAAGTAAAGAGAAGAAGAGCAGAGAGAAAGATCAAGACAAGAAAGGGTGCGAGTCCGAGAGTCCAAATCAGTGGGCTCACCAGAATTCAGAAGAGACAGGGAAGAAGAGAGGAGAAACGTCTCAAGAAGGCGACCCCGGGTATTCGTCAGAACGTCACCCCAAAGAGAATGACGACAATTGAAGTCACCCAGCAGGAGCACAGGCTCCGGCAAGGAGTCTAGGTGGTGTTTCAAATCAGGAAGAGAAAGTGGGACACTCGGGGGGAGATAAATGGAACAAACTGTGTACCATTTTCCCACAAAGATACGAGCAGCAGAACAATGGAGAGGCGAAGGAAAAAGTAAAGGAACAAAGGGAACATCAGCACGAATTAAGAGAGCAGAAGAATTAGAAGCCCCAGCAACGGCTGGGGGGGAGGAGAGAAAGGAATAGCCACGAAAACGACCAAGACGAGCACCAAGCATCGGCTCCTGGAGACAGACACAAAGGGGCGAAAACCGCGAAATCAGAAATTGGAGTTCAAGGAAATTGGCGTAATAACCTCGAATGTTCCATTGAAGAATGGACAACGACGAGAAGAGAAAGGACAAAAACAGAGAACAAGGAAGAAACAAAGGCGAAAGAGCAACAGAGCACATTAAAGAATATCAGGGTCGGGATCAGGGTCAGCAAAGTCAGGGTTAGGGGGCATGGGTAAACTGAGCAAAGACGGAGGGAAGGAAACGGGAGAACAGATCAGAGGTGGGCGGGCGGGGTACAGACGAGGAGGAGGAGGAGGAAGAGGAGGAGACAACGGAGAGGAGCAGTCAAGGACAGCAGCAGGAAGAGGGGGAGTAGAAAGAGGGGAGCGCACCTCAGCAAGGGCAGCAACCGAGAGGGAAGCGGGGGCCAAAGAAACCTCCATAGCAGGAACAGGGGGCGCAACCACCGAAACGGGACGGGAAGGAGCAATACAGTCAGTAGTAGGGGCCGAGGAAGAAAGCGAAGCCTTCTTGCCCGCCGGAGAGGAAGGAGAGGAGCCAGGCTTACGCTTCTGACTTAACCCTTCAATTGCGCATCGCATCATATGATGCTTTGACCGACTTGCAGTAAATTGCGCATCGCATCATGTGATGCTTTGGAGTACTACGCAAGATTTAAACGGCCCGCAGATACACGGGGTTATCTTGAGATGATTTCGGGGCTTTAGTGTCCCCGCAGCCCGGTCCTCGACCAGGCCTCCACCCCCAGGAAGCAGCCCGTGACAGCTGACTAACACCCAGGTACCTATTTACTGCTAGGTAACAGGGGCATAGGGTGAAAGAAACTCTGCCCATTGTTTCTTGCCAGCGCCTGGGATCGAACCCAGGACCGCAGGATCACAAGTCCAGCATGCTGTCCGCTCGCCCGACCGGCTCCCCTTCGACCGGCTCTGGGGTTCACCACACCTTCATCAGGGCTCTTGTAAACAGACCCCATTTTAAAAAAAAATCGTGGGCCAAATTCCCGGGTGTGAAGGGCCTCAGTATTGAGTGAACAACCAAGCCTGACGCACGCAGCATGAGCTCACAGCACTGCTGTTCAGCTTGTGACCACAGCATCGCCTAAAAATGCCATAATATACTTGTTTATGCTATTATGTAGCGATGATATTATTACAGAAGACCCCTGACTGTGATAAAACTGACCAGGGTTCTGATAATAGCAGGATTGAGGTGATATTTAGCGCTGTGCGCCATGGAGGGAGGAGTAATGCTGTGGGAGGGAGGGTAGTGGCGATGTCTTCTGACTGTGTGTGGCCACCTTTTATTGACTGCACTCACTATACCAGCTTAGTGGTTCGCTATGGTGAACACAAATGTAGATACTTATATATTCACCAGTCTCCGTGGTGTAGTGGTAAGACACTCGCCTGGCGTTCCGCGAGCGCTATGTCATGGGTTCGTATCCTGGCCGGGGAGGATTTACTGGGCGCAATTCCTTAACTGTAGCCTCTGTTTAACGCAACAGTAAAATGTGTACAGGCATACCTCAGAATAAGAGTTTAATCCGTTCCTGGAGACGCCTCGCCTTCCGAAAAATCGCATTCCGAAGTTAATTTCCCCATAAGAAATAAAGGGAAATGAATTAATCCGTTCCTGACTACCCCAAAAACCCCACATCAAACTAAATTTTTATACCTAATTTACCTAATTCATCTAAATAAACCTACAAAACTGTGTTCCAGTTATTACTTACCTTGCTGTCGAGTGCTGTAGGCGTATGGAAGATGGTGAGGAGGGGGGAGGAGGAGAGGAGTTACTGTTTGGAAGGGGAGTCCCCTTCCATAATCACATCACATAACCCCATGCCTTGTAACACTATGGATACCACTTCTCTTTCTAAATTTTTCAAACCAGCCCCTGCTTGCCTTAAACTCTTTCTTATCTGCATCACTCGTTGCAGGGGTATTCTTTAGAAGGTCTTCGTGCAACACCCTGGCTTTCTCACAAATAATGGCCTCCGAAACACTATCACCCCTCAACTCCTTGTCGTGTATCCAAATTAATAACAACTTTTCCACTTCTTCAAGTATTTGTGGTCTTTGTGCCGTTAATGTTCTTACTCCTTTTGCCACTTTAGCACCCATAATCTTATTTTTCTTCTTAAGTATAGTGCATATTGTTGATGTGGCTTTGTTGTACTGCCTACAAAGTTCAACAACACGTGTACCGTTCTCATGCTTCCGAATGATCTCTTGTTTCTCCACTATTGTCATCCTCACATGAGCTTTCTGGCCTTTATCCTTACCACTGGCTTTCTTGGGACCCATGGTGAGATATATAATAACAAATTGTATAGACAAATCACCAAAAATCCAACAAAACACTGAAAATCCGCGAGAAGAATTGATGTGGGGGTAGTCACTGAGCGCGAGACAATGGTAAACTGAGGGGCGGCGGGGCGACGATCGCCGAACCACCACGCGCTAGGTCGGCCTGTACGCGTATCAACAAACTCGCGTCCCGAAGTAACCCTCGCCTTCCGAGACAAATTTTTGGAGTAAATACTGCTCGCCTTCCGAAAACCTCGCATACAGGGACAATCACATTCCGAGGTACCACTGTACTTGGATGAAAAAACGATTCTTCGCGGCGGGGGACCATAGGATTAAGGACTTGCCCGAAACGCTACGCGTACTAGTGGCTGTACAAGAATGTAGCAACTCTTGTATATATCTCAAAAAAAAAAAAAAAAAAAAAAATTATATATATATATATATATATATATATATATATATATATATATATATATATATATATATATATATATATATATATATATATATATATATATATATATATATAAAACACGTGTATAGAGGGTATAAACAGCAAGAGTAGGTTGGGAGCCGCCATTTTGGTGAGGGCGGTGGCGTTATCTGCACGACGCCACCGTGCAGACGACGGTGATGTTTACTGGTTACCACGATGGTCTTTGGGCACCATACCAGTTTACTTGTACAAGTATGGTGAATAAAACAGGTAGATATTTATATATAATGTGTGTATATAGCGTAATAACACCACAAATAGTATTGTTGGAGGAGAAATATTAGTGCGTCTGGCCTTGAGGGTGGCAGCCATCAGCTGACTGTGTGAGGTCCTACGTCTTTGTGCCTTTACTCACCATACAAGCTTAGATGTACAGTTATAGTGAACAAAACATGTAAATACTTATATATAACATCTGTATATAAGAGCAAAAGCAGTATTGTGGGAGGAGAATGTGGGTGATTCAGGTGACTTGAAGGAGGGCGTGATACCTGGTTGATGGGGTTCTGGGAGTACTTCTACTCCCCAAGCCCGGCCCGAGGCCAGGCTTGACTTGTGAGTTTGGTCCACCAGGCTGTTGCTTGGAGCGGCCCGCAGGCCCACATACCCACCACAGCCCGGTTGGTCCGGCTCTCCTTGGAGGAATAAATCTAGTTTCCTCTTGAAAATGTCCACGGTTGTTCCGGCAATATTTCTTATGCTTGCTGGGAGGACGTTGAACAACCGCGTGTACTTGTACAAGTATGCTGATGTTTATACAGTGTTCTCTGATTGTGCCTATGGCACCTCTGCTCTTCACTGGTTCTATTCTACATTTTCTTTCATATCGTTCACTCCAGTACATTGTTATTTTACTGTGTAGATTTGGTACTTGGCCCTCCAGTATCTTCCAGGTGTATATTATTTGATATCTCTCTCGTCTTCTTTCTAGTGAGTACACTTGGAGGGATTTGAGACGATCCCAATAATTTAGGTGCTTTATTGCGTCTATGCGTGCCATATATGTTCTCTGTATTCCCTCTATTTCAGCAATCTCTCCTGCTCTGAAGGGGGAAGTGAGTACTGAGCAGTACTCAAGACGGGACAACACAAGTGACTTGAAGAGTACAACCATTGTGATGGGATCCCTGGATTTGAAAGTTCTCGTAATCCATCCTATCATTTTTCTGGCTGTCGCAATATTTGCTTGGTTATGCTCCTTAAACGTTAGGTCGTCAGACATTATTATTCCCAAATCCTTTACATGCTGTTTTCCTACTATGGGTACATTTGATTGTGTTTTGTACTCTGTATTATGTTTAAGGTCCTCATTTTTACCGTACCTGAGTACGTGAGTGGCTAGCTGGTACACGGCGGTCACTCCTCGTTATTTTTTGACTCATAATAGCAACTTAGTGGTTCGTTATGGTGAACAAAACATGCAGATACTTATATATAACCTGTGTATATAGTGTAATAACCGACAAAGTATTTGTTCACTGATTGATGAACATAATTGAATCAATAATATGCACACCATATTTATGAGTACAGCGATGATTCACTCATTTTATTATATAAATATATCAAACTACACACTATTGAATAATATTACAGCAAAAAAACTACAAAAAGTCAATCAGAGACATTGAAATAATTAGGTAATTATCTCTTTGTGGCAACTCCGGCCTGACAGCTGGCGAGCAACAGACTGCCTGGGACGCACGCTGAGTCAGCACCTATAATTTGCCAGACTTCCCCGCCCTATAGCGGGCAATATATGCCACTTACGATTTTTTTATTATTTTTCCCATGATCAGTGAACACAAATTAACAGGTTTACTTTAATTTGTACAATATGAATTAGTAAATATGGAAGATTGTAGGTACGTCAGCGCCTAGCCTTGACCCGTGGTAGGTCAGGTACGTCGCCGGACGAAGTAGTACCCCTCAAATCTACATGACGTCACTGTCTCTTTGACGGTATGCACCCATGATCTCACCCTTTACATTCATATTTAACCAGACTGGTTATTAAACACAATCTTAGTATTATTGAATTAAATATTAAATGAAAGACTTAAATTCCTCTACATTACTGAAGTATACACGAGGGAGGGTGGAGGATGGGACGACCATTCCTTGGGCGACCTGACCCAGCCGGTGTTGCCACATTTACCCTAATCATCTGCCCTCGAATGAAAGAAAGGGACTTGATATTTTACTCCTACATGACGTTAATTAAATCTACATGCTTGACAACAGAGGTTATTCTTTACAGTTACTTTAATGCATGAATTACTCAAAAGGATACTTTAAAAACAAGGAGAGCTGGCGGATCTGCACATACACCACTGTCCTAATCCCCGAGGGGGTGACCTCCCACACTTCCAAGTCAGGTCCACTCCTCTGCCAGTAACGTTTGCTAGACCACGTGACCCCCATGTAATATTTATGCCAGATCTATAATAAATGATTTTTACAACAAACTAGTTTGTTACATGGTGATGAAATCAAACAAAACAAGCATGGTGTCGGTGCACACGAATTAGACCCGTCCACTCGCTCTGGACTTGAGAGCCGCCAATAACATGAATAATCTCTCAAATGGCAGATATCTATCATATTACAGTATATTTTTGGTTTTATTTAGTTTAGTTTAATTACGATAATAAAGAGTTATTAAAACACCAGTTTTAGAAATGATTTATTAATCTGGAATGTTCAAAGTCATGGGTTACTGAACTATAACGACACAGACGAAAGTGAGTGAAACCTCACTGTAAAGTAAGGTTTACAGTATAGTATTCCCTTATTTGTCCATCTTGTTTCATCACAGAAAAAATATATAAGAAGATTTCAACACATTTGCTAGCTATTCACGCTTCAGCCTTTAAATTAATTTACAAAGATACAGTACAACCTCGATTCAACGTACCCCGATTCAACGAATCTCCGGCTAGTTCGCACACTTTTCAGGCCGAATTTACTCACCCGGTTTGACGAACAATGGTTCGCCGAAGCGAGGGATGTTCGGATTTGCTTACGATATCCAGACAGAGTTCACAGACTGGTGGAAAACTTTCCCATTCTATCACAGATTACAATTAATAATTCTCTCATATGACAAATTGGATCACACAAGTGGATCACACAAGTGGATCACACAAGTGGATCACACAAGTGGACCACACATGTAGACCACAAGTGGTCCACAAGCTTACGATTTTGGGACAGAGTTCACAGAGTGGTGGAAAACTTTCTCATTCTATCACAGATTACAATTAATAATTCCTTCATAAGCCAAGCTGGATCACACAAGTGAACCATATGAACCAAACACCAGCCAAAATGGTCCACACAAACACCAGCCAGTGATCCACACAAGTGAACAACTGAGTTTCCATGATTTTTGTTCACTGATTTGGGGCACACGTATCTTTGTACATTAATTTAAAGGATGAAGCATGATTACCTAGCTACATGTGGTAAAATCTCCTTATAGACATTTTCTGTGATGAAACAAGATGAGTGAGGGTGGACAGATAAGAGAATACTGTACTGTAAACCTCACTTTACAGTGAGGTTTCACTCACTTTCGTCTGTGTGTCGTCATAGTTCAGTGACCCATGACTTTTGAAAGTTTCATATTAATAAATAATTTCTAAAACCAGTGTTTAAATAGCTTTTTATTATCCTAATTAAACTAAACTAAATAAAACCGAAAACATACTGTAATATGATAGACATCTGCTCTTTGAGAAATTACTATATGTTATTGGAATAACTCTAGCATGAGTAGACGGGTCTAATCCCTGTACACACACCATGCTTGTTTCATCCCTCCCTTGCTCTCTCCATCCCTCGCTCTCTCCATCCCTCGCTCTCTCCATCCCTCTCTCCATCCCTCCCTCCCTCTCTCCAGCCCTCTCCATCCCTCCCTCCCTCTCTCCATACCCCCCCTCTCTCTCCATCCCTCCCTCTCTCCATCCATCCAGAATTGAAGAAACAAATCAAGTTAAAAAAAGTTAACTGGGTCAGAGTTAGGGTTATCATCGAGTCGGTCCCCTCACCACCACCGACACACCTCCCCCACCCCTACAGCCCATACACACACACACACCCTCAAATCATCCATCCTTCCATCCCTTCCTCCATCCTTCCATCAATCCATCTCCATCCTCTCCATCCCTGACTCCCTCCCAGCCTCTGCCTGCCTCCCTCCCAGCTTCTGCCTGCCTCCCTCCCTCCCAAGCTCTGCCTGCCTGCCTCCCTCACTGCCTGCCTGCCTGCCTGCCTGCCTGCCTCCCTCCCTCCCTCCCTCCCTGCCCATCCACCCACCAGTCAGCCATCACTGACACAATGAGTGCATTTGGAGCCGACATGGTGCACGGATGTTCCTTGATTGTGCCGATATGTCCAACAAAGTTGCGGAATGCCTCTTGACAAATCAAAATATAGTGTTAAAATTAAAGTTGCAGTAATTTTAGTGTACAATAGTTTTCATAAACTTTATTGTAGTACTCAACATACAACAGAACTACTCAACACAGTGTTAACGGCACTACAGTATGTATTTACTGTACAGCATTCACAACTCCATGAGACTTCAAGATGGACTTAACTCCAACAATAAGGTAAATAACAAATGTAACAGTATTTGTTAGTAGAGTAATAATATATAGGTACAGTATATAATATGATAATGCATTTTTATTGTCTACAAGAAAAATAAAGACACTGATGCCAACGCCTCCTGAAGGTCACCTCTTGCAAAGAATCCAACGAACTGGGGTCGGTCCCATATAGTATGTTGAATCGAGGTTGTACTGTACGTGTGTCACAAATCAGTGAACGAAAATCAGTGAAACTCAGTCGTTCATTTGTGTGGACCACTCTGGCTGGAGTTTGGTTAACAGTATCGCTCGCTTTGGACACCGATCACGTCCACTTTTTTTCTCTCGAGTCCTAGCCGTGGACAGGACTCTAGTCCACTTCAAAAATATTTGTATAAAATTCAAAATCGACCTCGGGATAGTTTCAAAATAAGCGCCTTTAGAGTGCGCACAATTTTATACCAAAATGAAATATGCAACACAAAACTTGATGTCAGCACCCTTGAATGATTATAAATACGTTTTTGGGTCTAAATTTTAAAATTAAAATATCTGTTAAAATTCCAGTTATTTCTCTATTATTATGAGACTATTTTTAAAATGCGCACCTTTATATTGCGAACAATTTGATACCAAAACGAGCAATGTAACACGAAAATTGATGTTATCAAACTGAACGAGTACACACATTAAGTTGTGGTGTGCAAATTGGTGCTCATTCACGGGTAACTTTAGGCTTTGCTGCGGGGAGTCTCGCCAGGCTTTTGGATGTTATATGCATATACACCTGTAGGGAATTTAATTGCGAACACAACGATACCAAAACAAGTGACGTAGCACAAGAATTAAGGTGAGAAAACTAAAACGAGTATACACATTTTACCGATTTTGTGCGCTCGCGGGTAACTTTTCCGACTTTAGGCTTTGCTGTGGGGAGTCACGCCGGGCTTTTGGATATTATATGCATATACACCTGTAGGCAATTCCATTGCGAACACAATGATACCAAAATGAACGACGTAGCACAAGAATTAAGGTGAGAAAGCTGAAACGAGTATACACATTTAGGCGACGCCGCACGCTCGCTCGCACCATGACATCAAAGTCTGCGGCTTGTGTAGCTCACGCGCTGCACGCGATAGTGTTAATATGCTTTACTTGTTGTATGGACCATTCTGAATTGTGTTTGGTTCATATGGTTCACTTGTTGAGTGGTATATTTGTGTGATCCAACTTGTCTTATGAAGGAATTATTAATTGTAGATAGAATGAGGCAGTTTTCCACCACTCTGTGAACTCTGTCCCAACATCGTAAGCTTGTGGACCACTTGTGCAGTCCACTTGTGCGGTCCACTTGTGTGATCGAACTTATCATATGAGCGAATTATTAATTGTAATTTGTGATATAATGGGAAAGTTTTCTACCAGTCTGTGAACTTTGTCTCGACATCGTAAGCAAATCCGAACATACCCCGCTTCGGCGAACCATTGTTCGTCGAACCGGGTGAGTAAATCCAGCCTGAAAAGTGTGCGAACTAGCCAGAGATTCTTTGAATCGGGGTACATTGAATCGAGGTTGTACTGTATGTACAATTATGGTTTATTTAGGGTGAAAGTCTACTTTTGCATATTCCACGAATCGCTACTGTAATTACTGTAACCCCGCGATTATCCGGGATTCAAACACCCGGAAAACGCCCTTATACGGCCAAAATCGTGATCGGATAAAGTTATCACAATATCCGGCCAAAATGGCCACAGGAACCGGATAAAAGCTGGTTTGGCCGGATGAAAATACGGCCATACCGTATTAATCCCGTCTGTGGCTCTAGACGCATGGTGGAGGAGGGGGGTGGGGTGGGTGGGTGGTGTTGGGAGGGTGGGAGGGGTGCGTCAGGAGGGACCACCTGGGTACAGGAATTACCAATAATTTTAGAACAATTAATCATAGCCAAAAACAAATGAAATAACTACTAGTAATTATGTAATAACAAATAAATAAGTTTCCTAAAAGCATTGTGCACAGGCTGAAGTTTCCTTCAAAAATATTGTGAATTTTTTTCCTCCTGGCGGCCTACGTAACGCGCTATCCCAAGTGGACCCGTCCAACACTGGTCAACCCATGTGCGTCCGTCCCTCGTGTTATACACAGTGCTGCGCCATTAGTGAAATATTTTTTTAAATAACTTTTTTATTTTCATAGTAACTTTGAACATTTTTGACCAAGACTATGTCTGGTAGCAGCATCAATCGTTCTGGAGGTGTTAAGAGGAAGAAAGTTGTCCTAACAATAAAAGACAAGTCACAGTTATACACCTCAACCAGTGCGGCCTCACAGTGTTGCGCCATTAGTGAAATATTTTTTTAAATAACTTTCTTAATTTTCATAGTAATTTTGAACATTTTTGGCCAAGAATATGTCTGGTAGCAGCATCAATCGTTCTGGAAGTGTTAAAAGGAAGAAGATTGTCCTAGCAATTAAAGACAAGTTACGTGTTGTTCAACCAGTGAGGCGTCACAGGCAGCCAAGCGCCTTCAACAAGTGAGGCGCCACAGGCAAGCCAAGCTCCTTCAACAAGTGAGGCGCCACAGGCAAGCCAAGCTCCTTCAACAAGTGAGGCATTACAGGCAAGCCAAGCGCTTTCAACAAGTGACGCGCCACAGGCAAGCCAAGCGCTTTCAACAAGTGAGGCGCAAGCAAGCGCCTTTAACAAGTGAGGCCTCACAGGCAAGCCAAGCGCCTTCAACAAGTGAGGGCATGCAAGCGCTTCAACAAGTGAGGTGCAAGCAAGCGCTTCAACAAGTGAGGTGCAAGCAAGCGCCTTCAACAAGTGAGGCCTCACAGGCAACCCAAATGCCCTCAACCAGTGAGGCTTCAGCAGCTGGCAGTCAAAACTAACTTAGCTTAATGAACTGTACAGTAATTTTAAGTGTTAATTTTAGTGTTGTGTTAGTATAGGTTACGTAAATTGTTAAGAATTTTTAACTTCAAGATGTGTGGCATCAATCAAGAAGACGAACACCAACAAGGTAAGTTGAGGTTTCTAGCTGAATATTTAATAAATGTATGTGCATCCCGTTCTCGCAAATTTAATAAGTCAATATTGACTTATTAAATATGTGCATAGGTGACATACTTAACATAATAGATACCCTTAAAAAGATTCATAGAAAACACCGACCTTACCTAACCTACTTAGTATGTTAAGATAAGCATCTTATTGCTTCGTAATTACAATTATTACCTAACCTATAATAGGTATAGGTGAAGTAATAATTGTAATTACGAAGCAATAAGATGCTTATCTTAAGATACTAACAAGGTTAGGTAAGGATGGTGTTTTCTATGAATCTTTTTAAGGGTATCTATTATGTTTAGTATATCACCTATGCACGTAGTTAATAAGTCAATATTGACTTTACGAATTTGCGAGAACGGGTTGGTATGTGACAAGGCAATTCAAATTATGTTGTTTGTAGTATAAAAATAGTTGGAAATGGTCACTTTTGGACTCATAGGTGAAAAAGTACCATTATCCGAAAAATGTGATAATCCGGCTGGGGGTCCTTCCCATATAGTCCGGATGATCGAGTGGAGACAGTACTCTAATTTTGATGACATCCTGTTCAAATTTGGGTGGCAAATGTTGCCAAGCAGTTGCTACTCTCTACCTTTCTGGTAGGTTTTCATTTGGTAATGTGGTATGTCTAGTATCCCCACTCCCCTATCCCTCTATTGTGAGGGGCCAGATTCTGGTTCTTGGTTTCTTGTAAGCCACCGTGATTCAACAGCTTAGTAAAGTACCTAGGTTTGGGGGACCTTATGCGAGTGGTTTGGGTAGAGGAGACCTATCCCTAAAAAGTTTTTACTTTTTTCTGGGGGGGAGCCCCTATGGCTTCCCGGAGCTATCCAGGCTGATATGTATCTCTTTAGAATTTGTCATCAATGTGGGTGGAGTTCTAGGCCTACTGGGGACCATGAGTCAGAACCTGGCCCCCTCAGAGAGGCACGGGGAGCAATGGTCTATAGAAATGCACATGTGATTTGGAGCATTCTATATCTGCCATCGACCAGGACTGGCAACCAGAGAGGTAAACGCCTCAAAACAAACCCCCCCTATTCCGGTTAAAAACGACGAAAATAAACATACAAGAGGACAGAACTCCCCAATTGAAAATAATCATGATGTCACACGAGCTGCGCCGCATGTCTGCGCATTCCCCCCTCCCCGGAAGGGGGAAGGGGGGCCCCAGACCCCCCGCGCCAGCGATCCATATCCCAGTTCTGAGGCTCGATATCAAAATACGTGAAAAAAAACGTTTAATGTAATGAAACGTCATTTTCTGGGTGAGACCCGGAGGCTCCCAAGAGCTATATCAGGCTGATATGCTAATGTCAGACTTTGGAATCAGTCATGTGTATGGAGTTCTTAGGGCCTACCGGGGACCATGGCCAGAACCTGGCCCCCCTCAGAGAGGCAAGGGGAGCAATGGCCTATAGAAACCCCCGTGTGGTTGGAAGCATTCTATGTCTGCCATCGACCGGGTCAAACATCCATAAAGACAAGACATCCAAAACAAACCCCTATTCTGGTAAAAATTGCTACCAAAACCCGAACTAGTGGATAGAACTCCCCAACAGAAATCAAGCAAACAAGTACGACGTCACACGTCACCGCGCCTCTGTCTGCGCAGTTCCCCACCTCCCCAGGAAGGGAAAGGGGGAGCCCTAGACCTCTCACGCCGGCTATTCTCCCATCAGTTCTGAGGCTGGATGTCAAAACACGCGAAAAACTGCCGACCAGAGGGAGGGAGGGTTGCCGGGGAGCCTCCGGGTCTCACCCAGAAAATGGCGTTTCATTACATGCAATGCTGGTTTTCTGGGGGGAGCCCCGTCAGCTCCCTGGAACTAACTACCCACGGAGGAAGGTCAAAGGGACAGATCCAGGAGGCGAACACCACTCACCCTTTAACGGAAAGCAAGACAATTGGCTGCAACCGCCAACCCAAGGCGACACAGGCTCGAATGAGCCTGGGAACGACACGAGACAACGAGCAGCCAGGCCCCTGTACGACCGCCAAAAACCCTGTGCCCGAAGTCAGCAAGGACAAGCCGCCAAGACGGCAGCAAGAGCAGGGAAACCACGAATGCCACGGGCAAAGAATACAGGCTGGCTAGCAGCAATAACATGGTGGATGACCCAGGACACCTCCCGCGAACAGGGAAGAACGGAACCGAATCAACCGAAAGCGCACCCAAGACACAGAAGCCGCGGCGCGCAAAGACCAGAGGAGGGCCACTACTGAACACTAAACACGATACCCCCCCGGCCCGACCAACCAAGCACCAACAAACCAAGGACCCCTCCCCCCCCCCGAATTGCTGCAGCCTTGCCCCGTGTCAAAAAAGAGGAAGACAACTGCAATCGAACAAATCAAACGCCACGACCGAAGAAAAGCAAGAAGCTCAGCGACCCGAGTCCTAGAGGCAAATGCCAACAGGAAAAAGAGTCGTCAAAACAAACATGAACCGAGGGGGCTACCACCAACAGAGGAGAAGAAAGAGCACGCTGCCCAGAGACCAGGAAGGCCCAAGCGGCGCAAGAACAGGCTGGTGGTGAAACAACGCACAAGACAGCCTACAAATGGCGCAAATGTAACACCAAGACCGAAAGCAAGCCGAAGCGGCTCCGCCAGCGCCGCACAAAACAAGGCAACAGTATGCGGCAAGTCAACGGTCCACAACCCCCACCAGAAAAGCCAAGCAGACGCCAACAAACGCAGCCACCTAAGAAGGGGTAGAAGGAAAAGGAAGGACCGCCAAATTACCACATACTGCTGCCAAGAAAAGCCCGCAGGTAGGAGACCAACTACGAAGCCACCCGACCACCTACCAAAGGTGAGAGACTCAAGGCAGAACCTAACCAGCCCTGTCAAGGTTCGTCCAAGCCTAGGAAGAGGTGGAGCCGCAGGAAAATCTTGGGTGCAATCACCGAGGAGGCAGAGCCGGAAACCTGAGCCGGAAACCCAAGCTGACAAAGACGGAGACGGAACGTCTGTCGAACAGAAAACCCCTCAACGAGAGCGAGCTCGCCAGGAGACCAGAAACTACAAGCCCGACCCCGAGACCCCAGAGAAGGAACACCGCAAGACCCCGAAAAAGCCCACAGGCAGGGCAAGCCAGGAAAATAAGAACCCAAACCTGGCAACAGGAAGGCCAAAAGGCACAAACAAAACACACAACAGCGTGAAGGAGATGCACGAGGAAGGGAAGTGGTGGAAGCGAGTGGTGGAAGAGAGGCAAAGCACTCTAGAGAAAATGGACGGAGAACGCCAGCACTGGTGCACTCCGTCCGAACCAAAGCAAACTCCCACGGCGCATGCGCAGGACACGAACAAAAAGTAGCCCAACAGGACGTATCCCGGGCGATTCGCTGAAGAAACAGCCTAACGGACGGGAACAGAAGCCAAAAATGTAAAAAGGAGTAAGCAACGACACACATAGCCGGCTCATTAAGGAAACCAATGAACCGAACGAAATCCAACCGGGCCACCAGTAGCCCAATTGGGCTACAAGCAGCCCAACCTGGCATCTCGGACCAGGAGTATGGAAGGAAAATGAGCAGTGCAAAGACACAGCATGGAGAGAAGATACATGAACAAAAGAACAAGACAGGGCCAAAAACTCAAGAGGAAGCCCGGAAAAGGACCAACAAGCTCTAGAAAGGACCGGAGGGAAGCCGCACTGGCAGACGACAGGCGATCCACTAATACGGGAAGGAGGAAAAACCATCTTGAACCTTCGAGAACACAGGAGCAAACACAAATGACGAAGGCACCGAAAAACCCAGTCGCACCCGAGACCGAAAGGCATGCAGAACCCCAAGAAGAGGGGAACATGATGGGGAAGTCTTTCCAAGTTAAACGGGGTGAACAACGGAGAAGAGCACCCACCGACAGGATGGAACCAACAGGCATAAGGGACAAGAAACCGAGCCCAGGGAAGGGCCGATGCCCAACAACTCATGCGGAGAGTGGGAAGGAAAAAGAACACACACTCCGCGCAACGCAAGCCCCGCCCAGAGGGTAGAGAAAACCTCAGCGGGTTCCAATGGAGCCAGAGGCCCCCCAAGTCAGCCATTCTCCAGCCCCGGGAACCCACACAGCAGGCCCCGGGCCAAGCCGTCCCCCCCAAAGCCCCAACCTCAAGAAAAACCGGGGCAGCAGAGAAAAACACAAAAGAAGGAAGCCCAGTGGGAGATTCATACAATACGGCTGGAGGAACAGGCTCGAATGCCCCCGTCGCTACCCCGGAAGAGGAATTCCCCGAGACCAACCGAGTCTCAAACCCATGGAAGTCCTAACCCGACCCCGAACCTACAGACGGTAAAGACCCGGACGCAGGGAGGAAAGAGGGGGGGGGGGGACCCTACAAGACCACCAACCAAAACGGGGCAGCCTCTGGGCTTCCGGGGAGCAAACAACCTAGCGCGTTGCCACCGAAACTTAACGTGCAACCCCCGTGCTGCCTGCACCCGTTTAGTCAGCAGAAGACTGGGTAACTGAGCCACAGCAAGCAACAAAACTCGCAGGACCCCGGGCCGAAGGTGTCACTGACCCCACAGGCAGCTGACGGAGGCAAAACAGTGAGTGTCACCCAGAGACAAGGGGACAGAGCAACCCTCAAACTCTCACAAAGCGAGGAGGGGGGACTCCGGGGCCACATCCATCGGGCCCCATGCTCCCCCTAGGGGGTTTCCCAGGGTCCTGAGCGTTTACTATAAGACTCACGCTCAGGTAATCCCAGGCAGGGTACTGCTAACCGGCACCCATGTCTACCAAACAACCTTCTAAGAACTGAACCCCCGGGACGTGTACACTCACGAGGACCTAGCAGGAGGAACCACCGGAAGAAGGAAGAGAATCCAGTACAAAGGGGGCAAGAACCAAAGGCAGACCCCTTACCAAGTAGACAAACAAAAAGGAAAAACACCCCAAAAGAGGACAGCGTACCCAGGCGGAACAGAGTTGGCCGCTATGATTGGGGAAAACAAGTTGCACAGTACCCTGCACCCCTACCAGTGCAAACTGCCCCTTTCCCTAAGGCGAACAAGGAAGACAGAACCCCCCATCACACAAAGGGCGGCCAAAAACCAAAAAGTAGATGGCCTAGCAGAAGCAGGACCCAAGGAACTTGTGAAAGGTAACCCCAAGCCCCAAGGGCAGTACTTACAGGGCACCTAGGGAAGGCCACCCTAGGCGCATGCAGCCCGAGTACTGGAGACTCACTCCCGGCTCACCCACCACCTAGAAGACAGACACCACACACAAGGCACAGTGTGCCTAGAGTACCAACCACTAGAGCCGGAGCACACAACCAGTGCTTTTAGCATCAGCCGAAGAACTGATGGGTGGTTAGCCGGCGTGAGAAGTCTGGGGCTTCCCCTTCCCCCTCGCGGGGAGAGGGGAGCTGCGCAGACAGAGGCACGGTGACGTCATGCTTGTTTTCTGTTGGGGAGTTCTATCCAATAGTTCGGTTTTTGGTAGCAATTTTTACCAGAATAGGGGTTTGTTTTGGGATGCTTACCTTTCTGGATGTTTGACCCGGTCAATGGCAGACATAGAATGCTTCCAACCACACGGGGGTTTCTATAGGCCCATTGCTCCCCTTGCCTCTCTGAGGGGGGGCCAGGTTCTAGCCAGGTTCTAGTTCTGTGGTCCCCGGTGGCCCACAGAACTCTATACACATGACTGATGCCAAAGTCTGACATTAGCATATCAGCCTGGTATAGCTCTGGGGAGCCGACAGGGCTCCCCCCCAGAAAAAATGACGACTGGAAGGAGGGAGGGTTGCCGGGAAGCCTCCGGGGCTCGCCCAGAAAATGGCGTTTCATTACATTCAACGCAGGTTTTCTGGGGGAAGCCCCTATGGCTCCCCGGAGCTACTTCACCAAAGATGAAAAAAGAAGGGGACCTACCCTTTATCAGAGCAATATCCAAGACTGATGGACTTCCTACTAACACGTATTTTATTTGTGCATTGTAATACACTACTTTAAATTAAGTCTTGTACAGTGGTACCTCGACTTACAATTGCCCCGACATACTATAATTTCGAGTTACAATGTCAATTTGATCGAAAAATGCAACTCGACTTACGATAGTGTCTTCGACTAACGATATTTGTTGGTACACGTTTGTGTCGACCGAGCGTGTGGTTCCCAGTCACGCGGGCCGACCTTCCTCAGTTTACTAGAGCCGCCCACTTAGTGACGATCACGCCTATAAGAAATTCCGTTTTTTTTTTTTTTTTTTTTGTGCTTTTGAACTTAAAACTGATTATATATCACGCCATGGGTCCCAAGAAAGTCAGTGGTAAGGTTCAACATACGAAAACCCATAGAGCAAAAACAAGAGATCATTCGTAAATATGTAAATGGTGTAATGCAAATATGAAAATGGTGAAAATGCAAATATGAAATATGGTGATTTATTGAACTAGCTAGGCAATACAATAAATCTCGGTCAACGATATCCACCATACATTCTAAGAAAAAGAACATTACGCCTTTTGCTAAAATAGCAAAAGGCGTATCAATAATCACGAAACATAGAACACAAACACTTGAGGATGTTGAAAAGTTGTTATTAATTTGGATACACAACAAGGAGTTAGCAGGTGATAGCATTTCAGAGGCCATCATTTGTGAAAATGCAAGGAAATTGCATGAAGATCTTATGAAGAAAGCCCCTGGAACAAGTTATGTAGAAGTGAAAGAGTTTAAGGTGAGCAGGGGGATGGTTTGAGAAATTTAGAAAAAGAAGTGGCATTCATAGTGTTGTGAGGCATTGGGAGGCTGCTAGCTCAGACAAACCAGCGGCTGAAAGATTTATTGTCGAATTTAAAGATTTTGTAGACAGTGAGGCATACCTACCACAACAAGTGTTTAATTGTGATGAGACAGGGCTATTCTGGAAAAGATTGCCGAAGAAAACATACATTACCAAGGAGGAGAAGTCATTGCCCGGACACAAGCCTATGAAAGATAGGTTTACTCTCGTGCTGTGTGGCAATGCGAGTGGTGATTTGAAAATTAAACCCTTGCGTATGTATCATTCCGAAAATCCAAGGGTTTTCAAAAAATATAATGTGCAGAAACACAAAATGTGTGTGATGTGGAGGGCTAATGCTAAGGCATGGGTTACTAGGCAATTTTTTACCGAGTGGGTGAATGAGGTGATGTGCCCTGCCATCAAAAAATATCTGCAGGAGAACAGTTTGCCACTCATGGCCCTACTTCTCTTCGACAATGCTCCTGCCAATTCTCCACGCTTGGAGGATTCGTTCATGGAGGAATTTAGTTTTGTTACAGTAAAGTTCCTTCCTCCCAACACCACTCCTCTACTTCAGCCTATGGACCAGAAAATCATTGCCAATTTTAAGAAACTTTACAAAAGGGCCCTTTTTCGGAGATGTGTCGAAGTGACGGATGCCACACAATTCACCCTCAAAGAGTTCTGGGAAAACCATTTTAACATTTGTAGTGCTTTAAAACTCGTAGACAAAGCCTGGCAAGAAATGACTGCAAGAACCATGATCTCTGGCTGGAGAAAATTGTGGCCCGAATGTGTTGCAGAACGAGACTTTGAAGGGTTTGAGCCTTAACCTGAAGTGCCTCTTGTTGAGGAAATTGTTTCTCTGGGCATTAGGCTTGGAGTTGGATGATGCTGATGTGGAGTTAGTGGAGGAACACAATGAAGAACTGACCACCAAAGAACTCCAAGCCCTTCAAAAGGAGCAGCAAGAAGAGGTAGCTGAGGAAATTTCTTCAGGGGGGAAGGAGGAGGCAGTACAGAATGTCCCTTCCTCAAAAATTAAGAATGTGTGCAGAATGGGAAGAACTGCAAACTTTTGCTGAAACGACTCTCCCAAATCAAGCTGCAGTAGGCAGTTGCCTTAACCTTTTCAATGACACTGTGATGCATCACTACCGATAAATGTTAAAATGAAGGGAAAAACATGTGTCTCTTGATAAATTTTTAGTGAGACAAACAAGCAGTGAACCACAACCAGGTCCTAGTGGCATGCAGGCAAAACGTAGGAGAGAGTCTACACCAGAGAAAACATCACTGCCTGATGATATAATGGAAGGGGACTCCCCTTCCAAACAGTAACACCTCTCCATCTCCCCCCTCCACCATCTTCCATATGCCATCAAGAACCCTCCATAAAGGTAACAAACATATATACTGTCTTTTATTAGAGAAAAAAATTGTATTCAGTATAAAATGCATTTGTAAGTTAATATTTGGGGGGGTGGGGAACGGATTAATTAAATTCCCTTTATTTCTTAAGGGAAAAATCGATTCGACTTACGATATTTCGACTTACGATGCGCCTCTGGGAACAAATTACCATCGTAAATCGAGGCCCCACTGTATAGCAATTTATTCAATAATTTATTATGATCACACAATGTGCAGAATATACACCTCATTGTAATATTTTGCCATTGCAGTTATTCAGGAATAATAGGAAATGGGTTCTCAGTATATTATATTTTATTTACACAAAAAAAAACAAGTTACAGCATTCCTGAAGAAACCACAATATTGAAACATTAAATTAACGTCAGCTTTGAATTTGTTTTTTTCAACTTGTCTAAATACAAATATTTTAGGGCAACAACAGTTTGCAAAATGGAAAGAAATTTTGAATACTTTATCTGATGACTGCCAGGAATGCACTTAATAGTAAATATTAAATTGTATAATTATTTAAATAGAAAGCATGCCATCGCTGTACTGGATGTTCAAATGAAAAAAAAATTTGAAGAGGTTTTCTTACATCTGCATTATAATTACAGTTTCTCTATCATTTCTGGCACAGCTTTAAATAGGTCTGCCACAAGTCCAAAGTCAGCAACCTGCAAAAAGTTCAAAATAAGTCACGAAAGACAACCTCATGACAAAAAGTCAGTGTTGAATGTAACGAAACGCCATTTTCTGGGAGAGAACCCCGGAGGCTCCATGGAGCTATACCGGGCTAATGTGTATATATTAGACTGTGGCAACAGTCAATCAATGGAGTTCTAGCCTACTGGAGACCACGAGCCAGAACCTGGTGCCCTCAGAGAGGCATGAGGAGCAATGGCCTATAGATACCCCCATGTAGTTGGAAGCAGTCTCTGTCTGCCATCTACCAGGTCAGGCACCCAGAAAGGTAGGAATCCCAAAACAAACAGCTGGGTAAAAATTGCAACTCAAAAGGCGATCGGGCAAGCAGAACTCCCCAATCAGAAAACAAACAAACAAGCATGACGTTACAGCTGCCTCGCCGCTGTCTGTGCAGTTCCTCCATCCTCCCCAGAAGGGGGAGCCCCCAAGACCTCTCACGCCAGCTACCCCAACCTCAGTTCAGAGCCTGAATATCAAAAATGTGAAAACTGCTGACGGGAAGGAGGGAGGGAGGGATGAATGCCAGGGAGCCTCCAGGTCTCACCCAGAAAATGGCATTTTCATTACATTGAACGCTGGTTTTCTGTGGAGAGCCCCTTCGGCTCCCTGGAGCTACCTAATCAAAGAGAAAGGAAAAGAGGGACTTACCCGGGAGGCGGCTATCACTCGCTCCTCAACTCAAAGTCGAGACAACTGGCTGCAACCTGCGACCCAAGGTTACACATTCCTGGGAAGGGCCAGGAATATTAACGAGGTACAGTGCAGCCATGACCCTGCTTTACCTCCAAAAACCCTGTGCCCGAATGTCAGCCCAGGACATATTACCAAAAAACAGCAGCCAAAGCCACGAACTTACAAAAGTTGTGTACACGTGAATAGACTGCAGGCTGGCTGGACTGAATAATTCTGCAGATGACCTGGGAAACCTGTGCCCTGGAACAGGGAAGAAGGGAAACCGGGTCAACCCAAAGCGCATCCCCTGCCATGGAGTCAGTGGCATGCAAGTAACAGCAAAGAGCCGCAACTGGACACAAAACATGATGCCCTCCCAGTCGAACCATTTGATACACCCCAAATCCTTAGCAACCAAGGATGCCAAAAGGGTTGGAACCTGCACGTGCAGCTATACAAGGCCAACATCCCGAGAAAGCACAGGACCGAACAAGCACACAATAAGGTGCTCAAACTGCGTCCCCCCCCAGGTAAACCTGCAGAACGGTAGAAGTTTCTTGCCACTCAAGCGTGCAGGCCTGACAGAACCCATGCCACGCACCCAATGAAAAGAACGGGCAGTTTGCCAGCCAGGAAGATTCCGGAATGAAAGATTACGGAGAAGAACCAAACTCAAATAAGGACAGTTCCATGAAGGAGGCAAAATCTGGGTCTCGCAGGAGATACGCAGCAAGAGCCTCCCGAACCTCCTTGGGTAAGATTCGAGAGGCAGAAAACCTCCGGAATGAAGGAGCCGAGGAACCCAAGGAAACCCGGAACCAAACTGGAAAGAAGCCAACCACAAATCATACTCATACAGGGAAGGGATAGGGGAGGGGGGTAAGAAAACCCCTTTCCCCTGCAACTACAAGTCCTGCGAAGAGGGCACCAACACCCAAGCGGGGTCAAAAGGGGGCCCAAGGCCCCCCAGGTCAACTCCTCACCAGTTCCAGGATCACCCAAGTCAGGACCCGAAGCAGAGATGGCCTCCAAACCCTCTAACCCTGAAGAAAAGGCAGTCTAGGGAAAAGGCTGAAAAGAAAGGGGGCTGCTGGTGGGACCCAGAAGCCTCATAGGAAGGAACCGACTCAAATGCCTCCATCCCCAACCCGAACGAGGCAGCCCCCTTAGCTGCACGAGTCTCATTACCAACTAAACCCTGCCCTGTGCCCAAAACCCTCAGATGTTTGGGAGCCTGAAGCAGGCAGGAAGGTGCAGGATGAACAACAGGGGAAGGACCAGGGAGTGCGGACTGAACCAAAGTCGAAGCGACTAACACCCTAAGGTCCAGATCCATATAACGAAAGCGGGGCATCCAGGTGGGAAACCAACCAAGCACGTTGCAGCAACCGAAACCTATCATGCAATGCGGATGCTGCCTGTACCTTAACAGTAATGTCATCAGAATAGTACAGGAGAACAAGCAGAGAACACGACTTGCAAGACTCTGAGTCAAAGGCGTTTTTGACCCAACAGGCAGCATGATGAAGGCAAAAGCTGTGATTGTCACCCCTGAGACAAGGATATACGCCAACCTTCAAACTCGCACGAGGTAGGCTGGAACTTTGAAGACTCATCCATAGGTCCACCAAGCCCCGATAGGGTATTCCAGAGCCCTAAGGCTGTGACTGCTACAAGAAGCCCAGGCAAGTTGTTGCAAACCGGTTAAGACCCAAAGCTAACAAGGGGGGGATCAAAACACTGAAACCCCAGCTGGCTCTAAGGGCGGGGTAAGTGCTGTGCAGCAAAAACCCCTATGGAATTGGTTGCCGAACATACCGGGGAAGAGAACCCTAACACGCAAGGGTAGTTACTTACAGGGCGCTTAGGGAAGGAGCGCATGCATCTTCCTGGTTGGCAGACTGCCCTTTCTTTTTGCTTGTGGGCATGGCACGGGTTTTGTTGAACCTGCATGCTGGATTAGCGTTAGATTACTACTATGTTACAGGGTTTACTTGGAAGGGGGGCTTTTGAGCACCTCAGTGTGTGCTTTTATGCCCCTGTGCTTCCTCATGAGGTTGGCTTGCTCCAGTTGCACCTCCCTTTCGGCTGCCTTGGTTGAAGCAGATCTTTGCGCTCATGGGCATCTGGCCTCGGTCTTCCCTTCTTCTCCCTTCTAGAGTTGTCCACGGACTGGCTTGTGGAGGATGTGGAGGCGCTGAGTACCGGGCTGTCGTCTGGGGCGTTGGGCTTGGCTGTTAGGGCATCGGCGGTGTTGCTGAAACTGTGTCGATCCTCCGGGAGACAGTGTCTGTTTTTTGCCTCTCGCCTCGCATGTCTGCAGGCCATCCTTGCTCTTTTTCTTTTATTCTGCTTGTGCTCTAGCTCTTAAGGTTTAGTCTCCTTTCTGTCCATTGTTGTTTTCAGACGTGATTGTTTCTCCATTTTTGCAGGTGGCTTCTGCCAGTTGCCGTCCTCTTTCTGATTTGTTGATCTGGGGTGGGTATTCTCGCTCTTCCTGGAAGGGTCGTGCCAGGGCTCGGGTTTTGACTCTTCCAGAGCCGTCTTCGTCTGGTCAACGGGGTGCTCGCTCAGCACATACGTCGGCTTCTTGGAAGGAGCGCCAGCCCTTTTGTGGGTTGCCCCATTGATGGGGCGCTGGGGGGAGGCTAGCTCTGGATGCAAACACTTGGTCCCACGATTCGTGGGCGTTTCGGGTCGTGTTAACACCCTTAACCTCCTCTCCAAGGTTAAGGGCTGGTGGAGCAGGCTTTTTTTCCTTCGCTTTGTCGGGTCATCTTGGAGTAATTACATTAGCTAAGTGTAGTTACAGGGATGAGAGCTACGCTCGTGGTGTCCCGTGAGTGAGTGCGCTTTGGTGTGATCAAAATAATTTCATCCCTCAAGTGGGTTTCATGCTTGTTTCCAGTTCCGAAACGGGACTGTGCAGATCTTCGGTTCATCCTGGGCTTGTCCTGTCTGAACCGCTGGATTCCTTGCATATCCTTTCGGATGGTCACTCTGTCTCAGGTCCGGCTTCTTTTTGGGCCTGGTTCTTGGATGGTGTCCCTGGACCTTCGGGATGCGTATTGGCAGGTCCCCATTCACCCGGGGTTCAGGGACTGGTTAGGTTTTGTGGTGGGGCAGCACACTTACCTTTTCATTCGTTTCCTTCGGGCAGAACCGCATGATTAGTTGGTGTGGGCTCCCAGCCAGTCTGCTTCTCTGCTCACCAGGGGTTTGGTTTTCCCAGCTCGCCGGGTTAAGGTTCCTGGTGAACTGGAGGAAGTCCCATTTGGTTCCGTCCGGGGTTCTGACTTGGCTGGGCCTTGTTTGGGATTCTCGGACAGCATCTGTCTCTCTCCCACCTGTGGCATTACTTGGGTTGCATTTCCGCCATTGGCTGTTCTTGAGGGGATTTTCAGGTCACTCCACGATTGCTCAAGCAGCTGTGCAGGAGTTAGAACATTGCTGTGCTGGTTTACCTGATGGGTCAGGTTTGGCTTCGGCGTCTGGTCTGGTTCCTTCGGGGCCGTCCCTTCCGCCGCTCTCGAGATTGCTCGGTTTGTCCTCCGGGAGCCTTGCGTCGGTTGCTGGATTCCTCTTCGGGTTTTTCAGGGTTCGGTGCCTTGGCGCTTTCCGGAATCCTCGCTAGATGCATTCACGGACACCTTGTCTCTCAGCTGGGGCTTCGTGACCAGTGCATACCAGGCTGGCCAGAGGCGGTGGACTGTGTCGTTCCAAATGGCTCACAGCACGGTGTGGCTTTCTCTGTAGCGGATTCGGCTGGCTTGAGACAACTATGATCCAGCTCCATTTGGACTGCACCCAGGTGGTTCATTGCCTGAACCCCTGGGGATCTCTTTGGTCCTTGGCTCTTTGGGGCTGGTTGCCTTGAGTGGCTCTTCTGCTGAGTTCTCGGGGTTTAGCTCTCCGTGCGGTTCACATCAGGGGCGTGTCCAACGTCCTAGTGGATGGCCTGTCTCAGTTCATTCCTCTGTCCACAGAATGAATGGTCGATGCCGACTCCCTCAGTTGCCTTTGCTGGATGTTCAGGCCCACGGAAGTAGACCTCTTTGCATCAGCGTGGTTGGGTGTCTCCCAGTGTATGTGGTGCCCTTTTATGACTGCGAAGCCGTCATAGTTGATGCTTTTCGGCAAGACTGGTTGAGGTAGGGGTACAGTAATTGCACCTCTTTCTACCGGTCCCACTGTTGCTTTGGGTTCTGGCTCGACTGGAGTCTTATCGGGGCAGGGTTCTCCTTCTACTTGCTCAGCGTCCGAACCCAAGGCATTTTCTGCGGTTTCGCCTCTTCCAGCTGTTTGGCCTGGTGAGATACCTTGCTGGTTTGATCTAGTCTTCCGCTCTTCGTGTCTGGTATTTTTGGTGGGTGTGTATCAGTACTTGTATGGTAACCAGGTGGCTTCTCTCATGGTGTACCACCTGCGGTCTTCTTGGCAACAGTATGAAGTTTCTTGGCATTCCTTTCGCCACTTCCTTTCTCTTCGTAGATTGCCTACCGTTTCTCTTCGTGTTGTCTTGTCTTTCCTTTCTTGGTGTTTCAGGATCGACATCTTATGCCAAATACTGTTGTCTCTTATTGTGCTGCATTGGTGGAAACGCTCCAGTGGATCGGGGTGGATGTCACTGCGACTCCGTTCCGTAAGCTTTTTTGTGCATTTTTCCAACTCTGGCCTACTAATGCCTGAGCCTGAGCCAACCTGGTCTGAGACCAGGACAGCTCGCCCTGCTCGCTCTCTCTCTCTCTCTTCTCTCCTCGATTTGTTGTGGCCCCTTCGGTTCAAGATTATTCTCAATAGGCTTTAATTCTGTTGGCTTTGGCCTTTGGGGTTGGGTCGGTGAACTTCATGCTCTCCTCCAACGCAGGGGTTTCTGCTCTTTCGGTCCTGGTGGACGTTTTGTTTATTTGCAGCTGTCTCCTTTCCTGGGGAAGAATGAGACAGCGGGCTTCCAGAGGGGTCTGTGGGTTATTGATCCTTGGTTGGTCAGGCCGGGGGTGCATCATGTTTTGTATCTGGTTGCGGCTCTCCACCGTTACCTGCATGCCTCGGGTTCTGTGTTCGGGGATGCAATTTGGGTTTATCCGTTTTCCCCTCATTCCGTTCGCAGGGGTTATCAAGTCCAGCCAGCCTGCGGTCTACCCTCATGCCCATGATGTTCAGAAGATTATGGTTCTTGCTCCTGCTTTTGGTATCATGTCTTGGGTTGACATTCTGCCACGGGGGTTTTGGAGGTCGAACAGGGTCCTGGCTGCCCGTTCCCCCTCATCTTGTGAACATTCTGGGCCCTCAGTGGCCTTGTGTGGCCTTGGGCCATTGGTTGCAGCCAGTTGTCCCATCTTTGTCATGATGAGCACGGTACTGCTGCCTCCCAGGTAAGTCTTTTACTTATCTTTGGGTATCTAGCTCCAGGGAGCCCACGGGGCTCTTCACAGAAAACCAGCAATGAATGTAATGAAATGTCATTTTCTGGGCGAGCCCCGGAGGCTCCCTGGCAATCCGGGCGGAATTTTTTGTTTTCGTTTGCTCAGTCTCCAAACTGGTGGGTGAGTGGGGCCACCCCTCCCAGGGGGTGGGGTGCAAACGAGCAGTGTGTTGGTTTGATGATGATTTGCTTGTTGCATCATTTTTCTTGGGGGGAGTTCTTGGGCTCTGTTCGGTCATGTGTTGCAATTTTCTACCAGTTGGGGTTTATTTTGGGTTGCCTATCTCTCTCGATGCCTTACCCCAGTCAATGGCAGACATGAACATAATCTCAAACAGTGGAGATTTCATGGGCCATTGCTCCCTGCGCCTCTCTGAAGGAGCCAGGTTTTGGCTCTTGGTTTCCGGTAGACAAAACTCCATGTGACTGAAGCCCAGGATTAATATAGCTCCAGTGAGCCGACAAGGTTCCCCACAGAAATAATTGTTTACCATTACACAAGATCAATGATTACTCAAGTATGGTAGCTGTTTATCTACTCATTAGTATGGAGAAACAGAGTAAGACTATATCAAATTTACAATTTCGAGCTTTACATACACAAAAAATATTTCAACATATAAAAGATCTAGTCATGTAAACCTGAAAAATAGGAGCCTCAGGATCTTTATTGATGGCCACAATTGTTTTGGAGTCCTTCATGCCAGCCAAGTGTTGAATGGCTCCACTGATGCCTACAGCTATATACAGTTCTGGTGCCACAATTTTTCCAGTCTGACCAACCTAAAGAATAAAATATTTGTTAGTTTTAAAATATTTTTATTTCTATTTTTAGTTTTTTATTTAAATCTATAAATCTAAAAAATTAATTAAACTAATCTATTTTTTTATTTTAAAATCTATAAGGATTTTTTTAAGGAATCTGATATTATAAAGCAAATTATTTGACAATTTTGATTTTGTTTTCTGTTGTATGTATTACTTGTTCTAAGTGGTCTTATTTCACATCTCTACTATGCTTCATTCATTTCTCTGGTGAGAAATGAATGAAGCATAGTATCATTCATTTCTCATCTGACCTAACAACTCAACACTGCTCTGACCATGAGCCTAGTTTAAAAGCCACTCAGTAAAGATTAGCTATAACACCTATATTTAATAAATTTTGTATATTCAAATTTTTGTGTCCATATACCAAGGATCTTTTGAAATGTCTATCATTTGTATTTAATTATTCAAGCTGTTTTTGCTACTATGTATTAAATTAAAATGACTTATGACAATACACTGGGACTGTATATCCGTCATACACAAAAAGCATGATGCAAGTTTTCATTAATCTCAAAGCATTCTCTTCCATTCCCTACATTTAGAGGACTGTACCTGCATATCATTAGGAACAAAGCCTGCATCAACTGCTGCCCTGGATGCTCCAACAGCAGCATTGAGCTTATCAGCAAGTGTGTACAATAATTGGAAATTCTCTCCACTCTTCATGCCTCGACCTCCACTGATGACAGTCTGGAATAACATGCCAAATTAAAGCGTTTTGATATATGTATACAGTAGCAAAAAGCTTGGACACTTTGCAATATTCACTGGAAAATATTAGAGTAAAAACAAGCATTGAATGTAATGAAATGCCATTTTCTGGGTGAGACCCAGAGGCTTCCCAGAGCTATCCAGGCTGATATGGATATACTGTACACCACAAGGCACGGAACTTGAAAATTTCGGAGCCAGAGACACACAACCTTGCCAGTTCCACATTAGCCACAGAACTGCAGGGTGGATAGCCGGTACTGGGGTCTGAGGCCTCACCTTCCCGCTCCCGGGAAGGAGGGGTTGTGCAGACAGCGGTGCGTTGACATGGTGATGTCATGCTCGTTTGCTCATTTTCATTTGGGGAGTTCTGTCCACTAGTTCGGCTTTCAGTAGCAATATTTTAACCAGAACAGGGGTTTGCTTTGGGGCGCTTACCTTTCTGGGTACCTGACCCGGTCGATGGCAGACATAGAATGCTTCCAACTACACAGGGGTTTCTATAGGCCATTGATCCTTGTGCCCCTCTGAGGGGACCAGGTTCTGGCTTGTGGTCCCCTGTAGGCCTAGAAGTCCATGCATACAGACCGATGCTGGGTCTAATACATTCATATCAGCCTGGATAGCTCTAGGGAACCGAAGGGGCTCCCATCAGAAAAAAACCTCTGGAACGAAACAAAAGAGCCCAAAAGAACCTGGGGAAAGTCCAAACCACCATATTTGCCAGCGGTACTGCATCACAGAAGGAAGGGCCAAACACAAGACCCAGACAGTATCTCCAGCCAAAACAGCCAGAAACGAATAAAAAACGGAGTGTCAAAGGCCGTGAAAGCAAGCAGAGCAAACAGGCACGAACACAGGGCCCAAAACCAGGGGCCCAGAACCCAAACACAGACAGAAAACACAAAATTGGGCAATAAAAACGTTCCCAGAGGAACAGAATGCCCCAAAAGAAAAAACAAAACGGACACGGCCATAGGAGAAGAAACTTCAGACGGAGGTGAAAAAATGCCCCCAGAACGCGAGCGCTCACTCCCAGGTTTGTGTAAACAAACTGTTTGGTGACCAGGTGGGAAAAAGCCTGTAGAAAGAAAATGGCCATCACAACAAAAGAAGATACTGCTGACGCAAGGAAGCCGAAACACGCCAGCAAATAAGGGAAAACAAAGCAGATGGAAGGTAATTACCTAAGTGTAATTACCTAGGTGTAGTTACAGGATGAGAGCTACGCTCGTGGTGTCCCGTCTTCCCAGCACTCTTTGTCATATAACGCTTTGAAACTACTGATGGTCTTGGCCTTCACCACCTTCTCACCTAACTTGTTCCAACCGTCTACCACTCTGTTCACGAAAGTGAATTTTCTTATATTTCTTCGGCATCTGTGTGTAGCTAGTTTAAATCTATGACCTCTTGTTCTTAAAGTTCCAGGTAGGGAAAAAAAAAAAAAAAAACACCCAGACGGCACAAAGCACAAACTGGGACAAACAGCCTCAGAACCACAGGCGGGCTCCCCCCGCAGCCCCGGGAACCCCCCCCCCCCCACAGAGGCCTCAGGGCAGAGCCGTCCACCATGCTCTCTGCCCTACAGAAAAGACAGAGTCCAGGGGAAAGGCTGACAAGATCCGGAAGCCTCAGCAGGGGAAGCAGGCTCGAATGCCTCTGTTGTGGTCCCGGAAGGGGCAGTCCCCGAAGCCACCCAAGTTTCACAACCACCTAAACCTCGTCCCGACCCCGAAACCCTTAGACGTTTGGGATCTGAGAGCAGGACGAACACCACAAACCGGGGAAGGACTCGGGAGTGCGGACAAAACAAAAGTTGAAGCGACTAACACCAAGTCCGGGTCCCTATAAACCAAACGGGGCAGCCTCGAGACATCCTGGAGAACAACAAACCTAGCACACTGCAGCAACCAATATCTGGCAAGCAACGCCAAATCTGCCTGTACCTGAACATCAATATCAGAAGACCGGGTAATCAGGAGCACGAGCAGAGAACACCGTTCAACAAAGTTCAGGGAACAACAAAGTAAATGAGATGTATATCAAGTTTTGTGAAATATATGATAAAGGCACAAAAAAAAATTATACCAAAACAGAGATACAGAACTAGGAAACAGGATTGGTTTGACAGGACTTGCGAGAGGGCCAGAGACCAAAAGACACAAAAATGGAATCAATATAGGAAGAGGCTAAACCCCCATACATACCAGCGATACAAAGATGCGAGAAACAACTACACAGCAGTGAGGAGAGAGGCAGAAAGAAATTTTGAAAAAGGGATTGCGGACAAATGTAAAACAAAACCAGTTCTATTCTATAAATTCATAAACAACAAACTGCAGATAAAGGATAATATTTAGAGGTTAAAAATGGGAAATAGATTCACGGAAAATGAAAAGGATATGTGTTAAACATTAAACGAAAAGTTCCAAAGTGTGTTTGTACAAAATGAAATCTTCAGGGAACCAGACACAATAAGAATTCCAGAGAACATAGAAGTGTCTAGAGACAAAGTGGAAAAAATGCTCAAGGAGCTAAGTAAGAACAAAGCAGTTGGTCCGGATGGAGTTTCACCATGGGTTGTTGGTCCAGATGGAGTTTCACCATGGGTTCTGAGAGAATGTGCAACTGAGCTCAGCATTCCACTTCAACTGATTTTACAGGCACCCCTGTGTACAGGAGTTGAAGCTGATGTGTGGAAAAAGGCTAACATAGTTCCAATCTACAAAAGTGGCAACAGGGAAGACCCCCTCAATTATAGACTTGAAAATATTGGAAAAAATAATTAAAACTAAATGGGTAGATCACCTGGAGAAAAACGATATAATATCAGACAGACAGTATGGTTTTCGATCTGGAAGATCCTGTGTAATGAACTTACTCAGTTTCTATGATCGAGCCACAGAGATTTTACAGGAAAGAGATGGTTGGGTTGACTGCATCTATCTGGACCTAAAAAAGGCTTTTGACAGAATTCTACATAAGAGGTTGTTCTGGAAACTGGAACATATTAGAGGGGTGACAGGTAAGCTTCTAACATAGATGAAAAATTTCCTAACTGCCAGAAAAATGAGGGGCCGTAATCAGAGGCAATGTATCGGACTGGAGAAATGTCACAAGTGGAGTACCACAGGGTTCAGTTCTTGCACCGGTGATGTTCATTGTCTACATAAACGACCTACCAGATGGAATACAGAATTATATGAACCTCTTTGCTGATGATGCTAAGATAATAGGGAAGATCAGAAACCTAGAAGATTGTCATGCCCTTCAAGAAGACCTGGACAAAATAAGTATATGGAGCACCACTTGGCAAATGGAATTTAATGTTAATAAATGTCATGTTATGGAATGTGGAATAGGAGAACATAGACCCCACACAACCTATATACAGTGGTACCTCCCATAACGAATTTAATCCGTTCCATGTTCGTCATGTGAAACGGACGTCATACAAAACGAGTGTCCCCCATGTAACCAGTGTGATGCACTGTGTTTATTGTGAAATATCCCCAGTGTGCATGACATGAAATGTTCCCCAAAATATAGAGTCTAAGGGAATGGCATCAAAAAAGGGGGGCACGCAGGAAGGACCCAGAATCCTTGGCACGAGGAACTGGCTCAAATGCCTCCGTCTCCGCTGTTACGAACCTGTTATCTCAATTAATGAATAACTGATTCGTAACGTACAGTATATTAGATTAAGTAATTAGTATATTGATCATTAAGATGGAATAAAGATGATAGTGTGCTTTGTATTACCTATTGTTTACTGTAAGATGAGAGTATTATTCATGTGTTTTTGATGATTAGCATGTATTCATGTTGTAGGAATATACTGTATTCACCTAGTTGTGTTTGCGGGGGTTGAGCTTTGCTCTTTCGGCCCGCCTCTCAACTGTCAATCAACTGTTTAATAACTACGTTTTTTTTCCCCACACTTGCCTAGTCTCAGGTGGAGAATAGCAAACAATAATATTATACCAGGAAATCTATCAGGACCTAACCAACCACAGAGTAGAGAACTACTTAGATTCTGTGACAAATTTTCACTCAATCAGCAGATATCGGAGCCAACGAGAAATGAAAATATTCTAGATCTGGTCTTTACGAACAATGACGACATTATCAGAGACATTACGATATCAGATACCACATACTCAGATCACAAGCTCATTGAAGTGCAAACGACAATCAATACTCAGAATAGACCTAAAACGTTGATAAAGCGAGAGGGGCTATTCAGTAAATTCAATTTTAATAAAAGGATAGACTGGGAGATAATAAACAGGGAACTTACAAACATTCCATGGGAAACTGTTCTAAGTAATACAAGTCCTACAGAAGGAATAGAAAAACTGACTTCGAAAGCGTATCAAGCCTGTCTGAAACATGATCCTTTGAGGAAGGCCAAAAAGAGATCCAATGTAGAAAGAGAACGCAGACGACACTATAAACGCAGGAAAAAAATAACGGACCTGCTTATGCAGACACGAATTTCCCGTCGAAGAAGGAATAATTTAAATAGGGAGATTGAAGAAATCGAGCGGAAATTGAAACACTCATATGAAACTGAAGAAAGGCAGTTAGAACAGAAACTAATTCAGGAAATAAAGAAAAATCCAAAATATTTCTTCTCATATGCGAAATCAAAAGCAAAAACCACTGCCAGTATTGGACCTATTCGTACAAGTGAAGGTTCATACACGGAGGATGACAAAGAAATTAGTGAAATCCTAAAAAAGCAGTACGAGGACATGTTTAGCACTCCAATAAACAACATGAAAGTGGAAGATTCAGACAATTTCTTTATGCGGGATATTCAAACCCCTGTAAATATAACTGATATCATCACGAGCGCACTAAATTTTGAACGAGAAATTGAAAACATGCCCATGCACTCGGCCCCAGGTCCAGACTCATGGAACTCAATATTTATAAAGAAATGCAAATTGCCGGTAGCACAGGCACTCAGTATAGTGTGGAGGAAGAGCTTGGACACAGGGGAGATACCAGATGTACTTAAAGTAGCAGACATAGCCCCTCTACACAAGGGAGGGAGCAAAGCATTGGCAAAGAATTATAGACCAGTTGCACTAACATCGCACATCATAAAAGTATTTGAGAGAGTGATTAGGAGTCAGGTCACCAATTTCATGGAGACCAATGACCTTCACAACCCAGGCCAAAATGGATTTCGAGCGGGAAGATCGTGCCTCTCACAGCTACTTGAGCACTACGACAAAGTGACTGAGGCATTAGAAGAAAAACAGAATGCTGATGTGATATACACGGACTTCGCAAATGCTTTCGATAAATGTGACCATGGCGTGATAGCACACAAAATGAGGTCAATGAGAATAACCGGTAAAGTAGGACGCTGGATACTCAGTTTTCTGTCAAACAGGACTCAGCGAGTAACGGTCAACCATATAAAATCTAGTCCAAGCGCAATTAAAAGCTCTGTACCTCAGGGTACAGTCCTTGCACCGCTGCTTTTCCTTATTCTCATATCAGATATAGACAAAAATACAAGTTACAGCTTCGTATCATCCTTTGCAGATGACAAAAATCAGTATGAAAATTATCTCGGCTGAAGATACTGAAAAACTTCAAGCTGATATTAATAAAGTTTTCGACTGGGCATCAGAAAATAACATGATGTTTAACAGAGATAAATTCCAGGTACTCAGGTACGGTTAAAATGAGGACCTTAAACATAATACAGAGTACAAAACACAATCAAATGTACCTATAGTAGGAAAACAGCATGTAAAGGATTTGGGAATAATAATGTCTGACGACCTAACGTTTAAGGAGCATAACTGATATTGATAAGTAAATATCATAACTGATAAGCAAATATTGTGACAGCCAGAAAAATGATAGGATGGATTACGAGAACTTTCAAATCCAGGGATCCCATCACAATGGTTGTACTCTTCAAGTCACTTGTATTGTCCCGTCTTGAGTACTGCTCAGTACTCACTTGCCCCTTCAGAGCAGGAGAGATTGCTGAAATAGAGGGAATACAGAGAACATATACGGCACACATAGACGCAATAAAGCACCTATATTATTGGGATCGTCTCAAAGCCCTCCAAATGTACTCACTAGAAAGAAGACGAGAGAGATATCAAATAATATACACCTGGAAGATACTGGAGGGCCAAGTACCAAATCTACACAGTAAAATAACAACGTACTGGAGTGAACGATATGGAAGAAAATGCAGAATAGAACCAATGAAGAGCAGAGGTGCCATAGGCACAATCAGAGAACACTGTATAAACATCAGAGGTCCGCAGTTGTTCAATGTCCTCCCAGCAAGCATAAGAAATATTGCCGGAACAACCGTGGATATCTTCAAGAGGAAACTAGACTTATTCCTCCAAGGAGTGCCGGACCAACCGGGCTGTGGTGGGTATGTGGGCCTGTGGGCTGCTCCAAGCAACAGCCTAGTGGACCAAGCTCTCACAAGTCAAGCTTGGCCTCAGGCCGAGCTTGGGGAGTAGAAGAACTCCCAGAACCCCATCAACCAGGTATCAACCAGGTACCACACACCCCAGGAAGCAGCCCGTGACAGCTGACTAACTCCAAGGTACCTATTTACTGCAAGGTAACAGGGGCATTCAGGGTGAAAGATACTTTGCCCATTTGTTTCTGCCTGGTGCGGGACTCGAACCCGCGCCACAGAATTACGAGTGATGTGCGCTATCCACAAGGCTACCAGGCCACCATATATATGTGGGGGAGCGCAAGCCAGTGAGGAGTCAAGGAGTACTCTAGGCTGCCTTGAGAGGCTGACCGGATGTCAGAGATTAGGGAATTACCACCCTTGTGCAAGTGAAGTGAACGAATATGTTGCTAGCCGTTTCCTTGAACCCAAGTAGTGTTGCGAGTTCTGGAGTTGTTAGTATAAATGTGTGGATGAATTGGCGGCTTGCCAAATATATTTTTGCATACTGTGTATTGTTTGGTTATAATGAATTACCAATTGCTGAGGGGGAGAGAGAGTCACCTTACACACACATTGTGAACATGCAGTCTGCTGCCAGTTTTACTCATGTCAGTTCCTGTAATTGATGTGTATGCCAGTGTTAAGCTTATTTTATGTAAGCTGTGTTACCAATTCCTTTCACCTGTGAGGGTATATTAAGTCAGTAGTCTTGTGTAACAGTCACGTTACTCTCAAGTCCTGTGTACATGTGGCAACAGTCAAGAGCCGAGCCTGGCCAGGCCTGCCACCCCAGTCTGTGTGGAGGTCTATTGTTAGATACTATGTAATTAGTTAGTACTGCTTCATTTCCGTAGATGTTGGCCCAGTAATAATCAACTGATTTTGATTTACCACTTCTAAGTAAATCAAGGTTAGCTTTTCAGAGATAGCTTAGTAGGGAAATTACTAGGCCTAGGGCGCTCGAATGCATTTGTCCGAATGCGAGCTGCAGGCAGGCAGTCGCGTGTTTTTTTTTTTAGTTAGTTGTACCCTGGGAGCCGCTGTGGAGGATATGGGCTGGTGATCTGTTACTTTGGCCAATTAAGGTTAAGTAGGATATAAGGTTTTTAATTGTATACATACTAGTGAAGTATAATAGCCATTCATTTTAGCATTCCCTGGTTGAGTGGGAATTTCTCATTATTGTTTTTTGCTATATAGAGCCTAGTGCACGAGTGCGCCTCATTCTGAGCCAGTCAAGTGGTGCCCTATGTATATGACTGTAGTTGGATTATATCATATGTTTGTATGTTACTGCTTGTAAAATAAACTGGAGATTTGTAGCTCACTTTCCTTAACCTCATTTTCTGTACCAATGTATAGAGTGGGGGGGGGGGGGGGAATGAGTGGGATATTGTGCCAGTCTTGAGCCGTGGTAGACGGTAGATTGTAATAT